>NW_027185442.1:762211-859711 GCF_022577435.1 Embiotoca jacksoni
TCTCGTCACAGGAACAGGAATTATGTCTCCGCAGCCGGAGGAAAACCCTCACTGGTGGAACGCCAACATGGTGTAAGAAGCCGTCTCTTCACTTTCAATGCAGTTGTGTTGTTTGTGACACCTCGTCATGATCCTTCAGTATTTGTGCTGCTGTATTATTTTTGTCTGGGTGATGCTCTAATTGAGTATTTTATATTCTGCAGTCTTCTCTGTGTCACATGTGTGTGTTTACTTTACACTACAAGCTTTAATTCGAAACATGAGATCATTTTTATTATTTTCATAAAGGAGGATACAGAGATAAAACAATTTGTTAAAGCTACTGAGACTCGTAGTGAAGTCAGACTCAACTTCATCTCGGCTGTTTACAAAAGGGAAATATTGCATCAGTAGTTTGTCTCCAGAAGATTATTTCATCCCGCCAGTGCTAAAATGTTTTTTTGTTTTTTTTCCTGAACGGAACCATGTGGTTTGACGCAGCAGTGACCTCTAGTGGACTGGCGGGTGTATTACATGCTTTGGTGTTCCAGCAGCTAATTATCGATGTTTGACAGTCAAAGTTATTCCTGCACAGCTCAGTCCAGCCAGAACGGTCGGCCTGGCCGGCTTTTATTTCTACACCTGTCTCACATCGTACATGTATGAAATGTGCAACACAGATAAAGTCTGATTAATTCAATTAATCTGTTGACCAACAAACCAGCTCAAATAAAATCAGCTTTTTGAAATGTGACTTTGTGTTTGCAGGTTGTTTGTGTGTTTTTCTGTGGCTCCTGACGGTGTTGTGTTTCTGTGCTGCAGGTTCATCCCGTACTGCTCCAGCGACGTGTGGAGCGGCTCCACGCCGAAGACTCGACCCAGTAAGAGGACTCACTGCTCCAACACGGCGATGCAGACAAAGATTTATCAGAGCAAATTAGAAGACATGTTCAAGTTTTCTGAGCCTTCAATGTTTGAAACTTTCATGTCAGCAGTCACGTCTGCAGCTTCCTTCATTACTACGTCCATGTCTGGCTTCTTGGAAAGCCTCGTTATGTTGAAGTATTAAAAGTGTCTCTGAGTTACAGCGTCACAAACCAACACACATCATTTCATCAACTCAACATTATTATTATTTAGAAATACACAATGTCTTTATAGAGTCATTTGGACTTCTGAAAGTTTGTGATGTCACAAACTCTCGCTCATGTCACATGTCCGTTTTCACTGTCTGACCTTTTATGTGGAAGAAAACACTGAGCAGCTGTCGAGCCAAGAGGCCGAAAAAAAACTCTGGTCGTCTTTGACGCGTGTCAATCAGAAAAGAGTCAGCCAATCACAAGAGAGGGTGATTCATAATGATACGCCTTAAAGAAGCCTGAGAAAGGAGATGTGAAATCCTACTGGGATGGTTTTGGTGCTGAAAACCACAAAAATATGGTCTTCTGGATATTTAGACAGTAAATAAAACAATGTAAACGTGTGAAACATGGGACCTTTAAAAAAAAGAAACAGTTAAAGCTTTCAAAATGCCACAAGCATGTTGTCTGTTCTGTTTCTTCAGGTGATTATGCGTTCATGGGCTCTCAGATCATTGAGGAGGTGGTGAATGAGCTGCTGACCAAAGGTCTGGACAACGCTAAGGTTCTGCTTCTGGCCGGCAGCAGGTCAGTGGAGATCACCTGTGTTGTTTTTACCAAAGATAACCGGTCGGTTGCTCCCTCTGATCCCGCTCTTCCTCTCTCCAGCGCCGGTGGTACCGGCGTCCTCCTGAATGTGGACCATGTTGCAGAGCAGCTGGAGTCCCAGGGCCACGGGGGGGTGCAGGTCAGGGGCCTCGCCGACTCCGGGTGGTTCCTGGACAACAAACAGTACAAATTCACCGACTGCCTGGACACCATCAGCTGCGCCCCCACTGAGGCCATAAAGAGAGGCATCAGGTGGGACAGAGACAGCTTTAAAGGACCGACGGACTACAGGAGGGATGCAGGAGACGTGTTGTAAAAGGTGGTGATTGTTTGTACAGATACTGGGGAGGGCTGGTGCCAGAGGGCTGCAGACAGGCGCACGTGGGAGAGGAGTGGAAGTGTTTCTTTGGATATAAAGTCTACCCCACGTTAAAAAGTGAGTCACGACAGACTATCCATCACGCAGACATAACAAGCATCAGTCTAACCTCCGGGTCGTCCTCTGCACCCTGCAGGCCCGGTGTTCGTGGTGCAGTGGCTGTTCGATGAGGCCCAGCTGACGGTCGACAACATCCACCTGACCGGCCAGCCCGTCCACGAGGGCCAGTGGAGGTACATCCAGAACCTGGGCCAGGAGCTGAGGGGCACGCTGCGTGAAGTCCCGTAAGAAAGAGAGAGAGAGAGAGACACACACACACACACACACACACACACGGTAGAGTCCCTGTTTGAGTGCCGTTGACGCTGTGTTTGGATTTGCAGGGCGATGTTTGCTCCGGCGTGTCTGTCACATGAACTCATCACAAGGACGTACGTAAAAAACACTTTTTAATGAAAACCTTTGTACAAGGAAACTTTAATTACAGCTTTTAGCTCAAACTTTTCCATGTTTTTATTTACCTAAACCTCAAAAATAAGTTCTTGAGTATTTTTCTGACTGACTGCTCTATGACACGTCCTCCAGCTGAGTTGTCAAACTTCCAGTTGATGTTCTTTCTGGTCCTTCATCCCGGTTTGTCTCCGTGTCCCTGCAGGTACTGGATGGACATTCAGGTGAAAGGCACCTCCCTCCCCAGAGCCCTCCACTGCTGGGACCGCAGCTTCCAAGACAACCTCCACGGCAACAGCAGCCACGGCAACCACAACCACCAAAAGCACAAGAGCCCTCCCGCGAGAGGCTGCCCGCTCCACCTGATTGACAGCTGCCCGTGGCCGCACTGTAACCCGTCCTGCCCGACCATCCGGGACCAGCTGACGGGACAGGAGATGAGCGTGATCCAGTTCCTGAAGCACATGGGCTTCGACGTGCAGAAGATGGCTCAGCAGCAGGGGATGGACCCCAGGAAGCTGCTGGGCATGCTCAGTAACGGAAACTGAGTCGCATTTCATAAAACTGCTCCAGCGTCAATAAGCCAGGTGGAAGACGAGGACGGCGGACACGAAACTCTGACGAGAGACGTCACCTATCTGAAAAGCAACTGAAAAACACGACGACTCACTGTTGAGTCAAATAAAATCAAACCGGAACGTTTGAGCGGTTTAAATACAACAAACGGGATCTCGTCAGATCACCGTGAGATATCCAGATATGCTATTATTGAGCGTGTACCCGAGTGTCCAGCGATCTGCAGGATGTGTGTGCAGGTGAGGTTATCATGTCTGCAGCCGTGTTGAGAGTTCGACTGGAAACACCTCCGGGTTTGTTTCTCTGAACATCACATCCAGAAACCCCTCCATGCTGCTGTTTCTACCCTCCACCAAACATGCTGCTGCTTCTCTTTTTTTGGGGAAAAAAAAATAATTTAATGGGTAATATTTACTAATGAAAAGTTTATTACATTGCTCTTCAGGCCACAGTTAAATGATTTATTTATTTTTCTACTGAAACTATCTTTTATATTTCCTTATAGTCAGACACAGGTAGCCACGGTAACGACGTCTCCGTACATTTTTTACTTGCATGATTGTAAAAAAAAAAAAATTATAATGTTGTAGTGTGTATTGTGTGCATATTATTTTCTGGCTGTAGTTTGTAACAGATTGTATTGTAGTGTTGCCTGCAGCTCATATAAGCACTAATAAATACAAAGACACACCGATATGATAAAACATAGTTTACTTAGAAAGTACAATATCGCCCTAAAAGAAGAACATCAGTAAAAACAGTATCGACATACTCACACCCACAGAATCCAAAGTTTACCTACAACATACACACTAATAACATCATTTATCATGTTTGCACAAGAAATAAGAATAAAAAGTATTTGTTCACAGTTGGTATAAAAGTGCTTCTACAAAAGAAGGTCTGAAAGATTTCCTGGTTTTATTACCTGCATCCGCCAGGTCGCTTCTTAAAACTCAAAAACAACTAAGCACGTGTTCAGTTATCATCTTGTGTCATTGTGTTTTTGTTCTGTGCGACGTCACTTTGACTTCCTCTCATCTATAAAGCAGACAGCTTCGTTTCACCTGATGTGGTCGTTTTGTTTGTTCCTTCGACCTGTAAAAGCTCTAGCTGGTGAAACTGAAATCCTACCGATGCATCGGACGTTTCACTTGTAGTCTTCTGCTCTTCCTATTCCAGTTATTCTGTTCTGAGATTCCTCCTGAGCTCAGAGACTTGAGATCTTTAACATGCAGAGTCCTAGAAAGGAAAAGAACCAACAGTGGAAGTAAGCAGAAGGCAGGAGGAGTTGTGTCTGTCTGTTCTGGTAAAGATGAGAATCAGAGACCGACCTGACTGGTGAGTCTCCGAGCGGGAGTTCGTTTCTGCTCATGAACCGACTGGAGCCGCGTGATCAGGAACTTTTTATCCTCTCCCTCCTGAAGAAGGTCAACCAGGTTCATCAAAAAGCATCAGAAGAACATTGCTTTCACCTCAGAGTGTCTGAGTCGGTCTCATAAACAGACTGCATGTTCACAGACATCTTACATTTTTGATCTGCTCCTGCAGCAAACTGATGATCTTCCTCTGACCGTCCACCACCTGACTGTGGAAGTAGATGACGATCCTGATCCAAACAAACACAGAACATACTGGGATCGGGTCGGGACCACCCCTGTGTGTGTGTGTGTGTGTGTGTGTGTGTGTGTGTGTGTGTGTGTGTGTCCCACTCACAGAAAGATGCCGGCTCCCACAAACAGGAAGAGAGGGTTTTCCACCAGGTAGGAGTGAGCTCTAGCCAGCACAGACAGGTTGGGATTATCTTTCTCCAGTTCTTCCATCCAGTGTTTCCCGGCCTGAAACATGGTTTTGAGGCCTCGGAACGGACCGCATGTGGAGGACGGCGTGATGCTCCACATGGTGTACGTGACGCACACAGAGGCGCCCATGAAGGAGGGGAAGCAGAGGAGCGTGATGAAGATGGTGGTCATCTGGCTGACCCTGTACGGCCTCCGGGGGGCCTGACAGTTCATCATCACACTGCTCTGAAAAACACACAGGCTGAGGTCAGAGGTCGCGTTCCCATAACAACTGTCAGGATCTTGGGATCAAAGCAGAGACATTTTACAAAAACACAAAAAGGATTTAAAGATTTCCCTTTGAGGGATTAATAAAGCACCCATCCACCTACCCACCTACCCACCTACCTACCCACCTACCCACCTACCCACCCACCTACCTACCTACCTACCCACCCACCTACCTACCTACCCACCTACCTACCCACCCACCCACCTACCTACCTACCCACCTACCTACCCACCTACCCACCTACCTACCCACCTACCCACCTACCCACCCACCCACCTACCTACCTACCTACCCACCCACCTACCTACCTACCCACCTACCTACCCACCCACCCACCCACCTACCTACCTACCCACCTACCCACCCACCTACCTACCCACCTATCTACCTACCTACCCACCTACCTACCTACCCACCTACCCACCTACCTACCCACCTACCTACCTACCAACCCACCTACCTACCTACCCACCTACCCACCTACCTACCCACCTACCTACCTACCAACCCACCTACCTACCTACCCACCTACCCACCTACCTACCCACCTATCTACCTACCCACCCACCCACCTACCTACCAACCCACCTACCTACCTACCCACCCACCTACCTACCTACCCACCTACCTACCCACCTACCTACCCACCTACCTACCTACCCACCTACCTACCCACCCACCTACCTACCTACCCACCTACCTACCCACCTACCTACCTACCCACCTACCTACCCACCTACCTACCCACCTACCCACCCACCTACCTACCTACCTACCCACCTACCTACCCACCTACCCACCCACCTACCTACCAACCCACCTACCTACCTACCCACCTACCCACCTACCTACCTACCAACCCACCTACCTACCCACCTACCCACCTACCTACCCACCTATCTACCTACCCACCCACCCACCCACCTACCTACCAACCCACCTACCTACCTACCCACCCACCTACCTACCTACCTACCCACCTATCTACCTACCTACCCACCTACCTACCTACCAACCCACCTACCTACCCACCTACCCACCTACCTACCCACCTACCTACCTACCAACCCACCTACCTACCTACCCACCTACCCACCTACCTACCCACCTACCTACCTACCAACCCACCTACCTACCTACCCACCTACCCACCTACCTACCCACCTATCTACCTACCCACCCACCCACCTACCTACCAACCCACCTACCTACCTACCCACCCACCTACCTACCTACCCACCCACCTACCTACCTACCCACCTACCTACCTACCAACCCACCTACCTACCTACCCACCTACCCACCCACCTATCTACCTACCCACCCACCCACCCACCTACCTACCTACCCACCTACCTACCCACCTACCTACCTACCAACCCACCTACCTACCCACCTACCCACCTACCTACCCACCTACCTACCTACCAACCCACCTACCTACCCACCTATCTACCTACCCACCCACCCACCTACCTACCAACCCACCTACCTACCTACCCACCCACCTACCTACCTACCCACCTACCTACCTACCAACCCACCTACCTACCTACCCACCTACCCACCCACCTATCTACCTACCCACCCACCCACCCACCTACCTACCTACCTACCTACCAACCCACCTACCTACCCACCTACCCACCTACCTACCCACCTACCTACCCACCTACCTACCCACCTACCTACCTACCCACCTACCTACCTACCAACCCACCTACCTACCCACCCACCTACCCACCTACCCACCTACCTACCCACCTATCTACCTACCCACCCACCCACCTACCTACCAACCCACCTACCTACCTACCCACCCACCTACCCACCTACCTACCCACCTACCCACCCACCTACCTACCTACCCACCTACCTACCCACCTACCTACCCACCTACCTACCCACCTACAGAAAACTACAGAAACTTTTGAGTGGATCATTTTTTCAAGCTTTCTTTTGTCAAACTACTGTTTCTGAGCTTTCAGCTCAAATTGGCAAAACAAGACAGCATTTCATCTTTTTTATTTTGTGTATTTCAAAATCAAATGTCTAAATTGAATTACCATCTTAATGTAGAAGAGCATGACTAGTTTGAGAATCTGCACAGCCGGCAGCAGCGGAGTGAAGAGAACTCCCAACCTGAGAAACACAAACAGATTATTCAATCACAACAGTTTGACTTGACGTGGGAGGACTGAGTGCGTCATAATAACGCCGTGTACCAGGCTAATGTTTGTCCGTAGATGAGTTCCAGGACGTTCCTGGGAATATCAAAGACGGGTTTCCTCCTCCTCTTCAGCACCTTCTCAGAAAACAGCCTGCAGGAGAAAGTAGAGTGATTTAAAAGGAGCACAGATTGAGTTCCAGCTACGAAGGACTTCATGATGAATGACTCGCCTCCAAAGAAACTCTCCAAACAAGGTGTCCAGAACAGTAAAGATGAAGTCCATGATCAGGAAGCGGTAAAGCTCCTGACCAACAAAACTCTCCCAGCACTGAGGGAACATCCACAAAACAGAAAAAACTCCAGATGAGAAACATTTTAATCACATCTGCAAAGTAAAAGTCGTCTTTTCCGGTATTTTAAAAAGTGTAAATTATGTTGCGTTATTTCTGTCACCGTCTGTCTAATCCCGTTGGGGGGGGCAGCCAAGCGACCCAGCCAGTGGTAGCAGAGGACGCCCAGCACGCTCACCTTCAACATCAGGTTACTAGAACAACAACAACATGTCAACAACAGACTCCGACATCATCGTTCAACGACGTGCGACTCCTGCGTTTGTACCGGCCGATGGCGACGTATGTGCGAACGGACGGCGACTCGTAGTCCTCCATCCAGGCGGCCAGGTTGAAGAGGCCGGGCAGCAGCAGGTTGATGAGCGACACCAGCACCGGCAGAGCCAGCAGGCTGGCCTCGTTCAGAAGGTCCACACCAGAGGAGGGAGGAGACGGGTGAAGATCCAGCTGGGGCCAGATGTTCAGATCAGGTTATGCATGTTATGTTCTGTATGTTCTGTATGTTCTGTATGTTATGTATGTTATGTATGTTCTGTATGTTATGTATGTTCTGTATGTTATGTATGTTCTGTATGTTCTGTATGTTATGTTCTGTATGTTATGTTCTGTATGTTATGTATGTTCTGTATGTTATGTATGTTCTGTATGTTATGTTCTGTATGTTCTGTATGTTCTGTATGTTATGTTCTGTATGTTCTGTATGTTATGTTCTGTATGTTCTGTATGTTATGAATGTTCTGTATGTTATGTTCTGTATGTTCTGTATGTTATGTTCTGTATGTTCTGTATGTTCTGTATGTTATGTTCTGTATGTTCTGTATGTTCTGTATGTTATGAATGTTCTGTATGTTATGTTCTGTATGTTCTGTATGTTATGTTCTGTATGTTCTGTATGTTATGTTCTGTATGTTCTGTATGTTATGTTCTGTATGTTATGTTCTGTATGTTATGTATGTTATGTATGTTCTGTATGTTATGTTCTGTATGTTCTGTATGTTATGTTCTGTATGTTCTGTATGTTCTGTATGTTATGTATGTTCTGTATGTTATGTATGTTCTGTATGTTATGTATGTTATGTATGTTCTGTATGTTATGTATGTTCTGTATGTTATGTATGTTCTGTATGTTATGTTCTGTATGTTATGTTCTGTATGTTATGTATGTTCTGTATGTTATGTATGTTCTGTATGTTATGTTCTGTATGTTATGTTCTGTATGTTCTGTATGTTATGTTCTGTATGTTCTGTATGTTCTGTATGTTATGTTCTGTATGTTCTGTATGTTATGAATGTTCTGTATGTTATGTTCTGTATGTTCTGTATGTTATGTTCTGTATGTTCTGTATGTTCTGTATGTTATGTTCTGTATGTTCTGTATGTTCTGTATGTTATGAATGTTCTGTATGTTATGTTCTGTATGTTCTGTATGTTATGTTCTGTATGTTCTGTATGTTATGTTCTGTATGTTCTGTATGTTATGTTCTGTATGTTATGTTCTGTATGTTATGTATGTTATGTATGTTCTGTATGTTATGTTCTGTATGTTATGTATGTTCTGTTATGTATGTTATGTATGTTCTGTATGTTATGTATGTTCTGTATGTTATGTTCTGTATGTTATGTTCTGCATGTTATGTTCTGTATGTTATGTATGTTCTGTATGTTATGTTCTGTATGTTCTGTTCTGTATGTTCTGTATGTTATGTTCTGTATGTTATGTATGTTCTGTATGTTATGTTCTGTATGTTCTGTTCTGTATGTTCTGTTCTGTATGTTATGTTCTGTATGTTCTGTATGTTATGTTCTGTATGTTCTGTATGTTATGTTCTGTATGTTCTGTTCTGTATGTTCTGTATGTTATGTTCTGTATGTTCTGTTCTGTATGTTCTGTATGTTATGTTCTGTATGTTCTGTATGTTATGTTCTGTATGTTCTGTTCTGTATGTTCTGTATGTTATGTTCTGTATGTTCTGTATGTTCTGTATGTTATGTTCTGTATGTTCTGTATGTTATGTTCTGTATGTTATGTTCTGTATGTTCTGTTCTGTATGTTCTGTCCTCGGTATGTGAACGAAGGATCACAAACCGCCCGTCTCACCTGGTGCATGTAATCAGAGAAGTGGTAGATGCCGACCACGCAGGCCGTCGTGCTGGCGACGCAGATCATCCACGCCAGACCGTGAACCAGCACACGCCACAACTTCTGGCACCGCGTGTTCTTCACATGTTTGTGATTCACCTCCGCCAACAGCTCCTGGACAGGGTGGAGGAAGGGGAGAGGGAAGAGGAAGAGGAAGAGGAAGAAGAGAGGGAGAAGGAAGGGCAAGAGGAGAGGGAGGAGGAAAAGGACAGGGAGGAGGAAGCAGAGAGGGAAGAGGAAGAGGACAGGGAGGAGGAAGAAGAGAGGGAGGAGGAAGAAGAGAGGGAGGAGGAAGAGGACAGGGAGGAGGAAGAGGACAGGGAGGAGGAAGAAGAGAGGGAGGAGGAAGAGGACAGGGAGGAGGAAGAAGAGAGGGAGGAGGAAGAAGAGAGGGAGGAGGAAGAGGACAGGGAGGAGGAAGAAGAGAGGGAGGAGGAAGAAGAGAGGGAGGAGGAAGAGGACAGGGAGGAGGAAGAGGACAGGGAGGAGGAAGAAGAGAGGGAGGAGGAAGAGGACAGGGAGGAGGAAGAAGAGAGGGAGGAGGAAGAAGAGAGGGAGGAGGAAGAGGACAGGGAGGAGGAAGAAGAGAGGGAGGAGGAAGAAGAGAGGGAGGAGGAAGAAGAGAGGGAGGAGGAAGAAGAGAGGGAGGAGGAAGAAGAGAGGGAGGAGGAAGAGGACAGGGAGGAGGAAGAGGACAGGGAGGAGGAAGAGGACAGGGAGGAGGAAGAAGAGAGGGAGGAGGAAGAAGAGAGGGAGGAGGAAGAAGAGAGGGAGGAGGAAGAGGACAGGGAGGAGGAAGAGGACAGGGAGGAGGAAGAAGAGAGGGAGGAGGAAGAAGAGAGGGAGGAGGAAGAGGACAGGGAGGAGGAAGAAGAGAGGGAGGAGGAAGAAGAGAGGGAGGAGGAAGAGGACAGGGAGGAGGAAGAAGAGAGGGAGGAAGAAGAGAGGGAGGAGGAAGAAGAGAGGGAGGAGGAAGAGGACAGGGAGGAGGAAGAGGAGAGGGAGGAGGAAGAGGGAGGGTGAGAGATAACCGAGTATATTAGATCATCACATTCTGTCTGTCAATAATGTGACAGAGAGGAAAACAAAGGTTTAGAGTGTGTGTGTGTGTGTGTGTGTGTGTGTGTGTGTGTGTGTGTGTGTGTGTGTGTACCTTGAGCTGCGTGCAGATATTTTCAGACATGAGTTTGACGGATGGTTTCTTGATCACGTTGAAGTCCCAGGAGCAGAAAGCCTTCATGGCCAAGATGCTGTGAGATTTATCGATTCTGAAGCTCTGACCGAACGACTTCGACATGCTGGAGATAAAACGGAAACGGAGACGCAGATGGTTTCATGTCTTTTAAAAGCAGATATGTTGGTTAAGTTTGTGTTTCCAGGTGGGTTCTTCTGTACCTGTTGACGAGGATGATGCAGGTGATGAAGAAGGCCACTCCGATGGTGAAGAAGTAAGCCAGCGGCAGGTTGTACGAGCGGTGCTTCGACCCACAGTCCGGTCCGGTCTGGTTCAACACGGACATGTCCGGCCCGCCGCCGTCAGCCCGGCAGCTCCTGCGCAGTGTGTAGTTGCTGTAGTATCCATAGTACATCACCGAGTCGGAGAAGTAGCCCTGAAACAAACACCTGTACTTCAGAGAACTTCATCATCATTATTATCTACTTTGCTAGAACATTTTTAGATTTAAAATCTTCTTGACAGGTTTTAAGACATAAAAATGCAATAATCTGCTTTGAATAATATTTTTTCTGTTTTTAAATTAACACACTAAAATCGACATCATGTCCCACATTAAAATATCCTGATATATTTTTGAATAAGCAAATATTCCTAAATTATGGAACTCAATCTACACGGGAGGCTTTAAGATCTCAGATTATGTTTGTGAAAGATGCTGATTGCACCACAAACAGCTCCCAGCTGGTTGAGATGCCACAAAATCCTGCTCATATATTCACATGAGATTCATGGTCCTGTTCCTCAGATGAATATGAAACCAGCCTCCAGTAAAACTGCATGTTTGTCATTCAGCACAAAGAAACTTAAATATTCAAGTGAAGTAATTCTTATAAAAATGTTAATTCAGCAGTTTAAAGTTGGCTTTATTATTTGAAACTAATCATTCAGATCTAAAGTGTCTTCAAGGATGCTGTGAGGGTTTTGTAAGGAGTGCAGCGTCATGGCGTGTGAGAGGTGTTGCAACGCCACGCCACCACCGAGCACGTCTCACCCCCCCGGTGAGGAGCTCCAGGCCGGTGAAGCGGCTCCATGCAGGCAGCAGCGGAGGATGCACCGCCTGAGGCAGCACCAGGAAGGCTCCGGTCACCAGGAAGAGGAAAAGGTTGAAGAACAGCAGAGTCTTCAGGAACAGGAAGTACGAGAGGACTCCAGAGCCGAACCGCCCGCTGACTCTCTTGAGCGCCACCTGCCACAGCTGGAGGGAGTGCAGGAAGGACAGCCAACTGTACCAACTCTGTCTCACAGCCTGCGAGGAGAAAAAAACAACCCTGTAGCAACGCAGAGCAAAGTACACATGTGTTTGTGGTTTGTGAGTCACACAGAAAGCAGTAAATGATTGGGCAACAGAGTTCACAGTGCCGTGATAACAACACAGACAGGAAATACCCACGACAACAGAGAAGAATGCTGAGCAGACTTTTTAAGGTGTGTCTGTTGCCATATTTATAATTTCGTGTTCGATGCACAAATCACAGTCAGAGCACATTTAAACAACAAGGTTTTAAAACAGGAAGTGCTCAACATCTGGACGGACGATTCAATGATCAGATGTTCGACTGTAAACACCAACAGGAACTGTCACCATGTTCCCTCTGTGCTCAACCAACCAGCTGCCAGACTCTGGTGAGACTTTCTATACTATTATTATGCAATCTGATTTCTTACATCTCCGAAAATGCAGAACAGAAGCAGCTGGTGTGATGTAGAAAAACCTCCGCAGTGTGCTTTGAATCTCTCAAACCTTTAATCTCAACCTTTAACCCAACATGAATGAGAAGTCTTTAAATAGCCCAGAAAACAGAAACAGAAAATCTGAACATGCAATTCACTGAGATGTGGAGGAAACCCCAGCTGCTGATTAAAAAGCTCCACAGCGTGACAGACAGCTGTTCTCAAGGTCAAGAACGAACTGTCAATCACATGCCGTGTTTCCTTCTTTTCTGAAGGATCCATTGTTACTACCGACTGAAACATCTTAAGACCCCGTCAGACATAAAGAGATTCATAAAACATAAGAAGACGAAGATATGAAGGGGTCTCCGGTGGTCTACTTACGATAATGATGTTATATTTGAATCGACTGCAACAGGAGAGTTTATTGGCTGAACCCGTGTGTTTTTCCTTTTGCACTGCCGACCTCCTGTGAACAGACACACAACGAAGGGAGAATCAGACGGACGCACAACAACACAGTTCGTCCAAAGAGAAGAGAAGTCCGACAACGTTTACCCGAGTTCACTCTTCTCCGCCACGCTGAGCGGCATCCCGCGGAGCATCCTCACTCGGTCACCCGCCGACAGGTTCTGCAGGTTGTTCACCAGACGGTCCTTCTTACTCGCTGTGACACACACAGGCAGCATTACAGCCGTTTCAGTTACAAACTCCTCGTCCAGCTTTATTGTATTAAAACAGCTTCCTCAGCTCCGTCGTCGTGCTCACCGTCGGAGCCCTCTGCGTCCGTAGTGTCGGCCTCCATGCCGTAGCCGCAGATGCTCGGCCTGGCGGAGCGAGAGAAGTCCCGGATGGACGGTCGGCTCTGCCGGCTTCTCCGCAGCTTCATGGTCCTGTTGTAGTACTGAGAGATGATGGCTCCTCTGCTGCGGCCTGGAGAGCAACACCACCACACAGGAGCAGACGGGAACATTTACAGACTCCAAAAAAACACAGATCCTCCAGCTGCTCGTTTCAACCAAACCTCCCTCAGAATCTAATCAGCTGTTCGCTGACGAAGGATTTATCATTTCACTAAACTGCAAATGGTCTTTGAGTAACGCTGAACAAAATAAAAACAACAACAACAGTGATTATTACAGCTCATCATTTCAAAAGCACAACAAACAGCTGTTTTACAGGAACTCACATCACATGACAAACACTATCTCCCTTATGCTTCCGATGCTCAAAGTCAAACCATGTAGAACAGATATCAAACCATCTTCACCAACATGGTGAAGCTCTCGACGTGCCACTGACAGGAAGGTGACAGACAAACTGCTTCCCCACAAAACTCTGCTCCTCTGAAACTCGTCTGTTTTCAGTCTTTTAATGATCAACGTGCAGCAGTGTGACACCAGCAACGCCAGGTGAGGTTTTACATTAAAGATCGTATTTCCAATGTTTTAATACTCACTAACTCCAACATTTACCGTCTCAGGGACGATAACAAACACAACATTTCAGGTTAAAGATATTTACCCCGAAAACTTTCTAAAATTACATTTGGGTCAATGAGCAGGTTTCAGCCTTGTAGTCAGTGATACCAGAACATTTTGTTCAGCCATTTCCTCAGAGGAACTAAGTGTTAAAAATGATATCAAAACATCTCTAAAATTCCTTTGAACAACAAAAACAAATCCACTAATATGCTCAAACCTGAAACACTTTACTAAAGAATTCTCTGGTGTCGTGCATCGTCCTCTCTGAGCGTGAACGACCGCTGGTCGTCTGCAGGACTCACCGATGGTGCGACTGGGCATGGAGGACAGGATCCTCATGGTGGCTGAAGACCAGCGTTCCCTTACGAGAGGGTCTGTTTGTCTTTCATCGTCCTCCCAGTCCTCCTCCCTTCGTCTCGGTCTCCGTTCCCTGAACTCCTGGCCGGGGCTGGACAGGTAGGCCACGTCGTCTGGGGAGAAAACACACGTACACAACATGAAAAATATGACAACTGCTGCGAGAGACTGAAAAACAAACATTGAAATATTTCAATCTGTAATGTGACATTTTAGGAATGACATTAATTACACACTAATAACAATCCCAGGTGATATCTACTCTACGTCACATAAGAATATTATATTTAGATAATATCAAGCTTTTGTGTGTGCAGGCGCTGCATGTACCTCGACGCTCTTCGTCCAGTTCTCTCTGCAGCTCCTGCAGCTCGAAGGCTTCGGACAGTCCTCCGTTCTCACTCTGTTCTGCTATCAGCTGGTTGAAGGAGTCGTGGATGCCGTCCTCGTCCGCCGGGCTCCTGACGGAGGGACACATGGGGACCGTTACAGGAGACACAACAAAGGGCGCTTCAGATGAAACACAATGACCCTCCGACTCCTTCGGCCCAGATCGCCCTCCGACCCTCTTCCTTATCTGGACTCCAAGTCAAAGCTGTTTATGTCTCGTTACAGCAAGAAGGGAATAAAACCCACACAAAGAGAGTTAAGCTGCGTTTGACTGGATCTTTATCCAGATAGAAACCAGCTGACACACCCACACTCAAACTAAACATAAGAGACTTTCCCATGAGAACAATTGAGTGGAGGTTATCAGCTGGTTATCAGCTGGTCACATGGTACAAAAACAAACCATACATGAAAGGCCTGGGACAGAGCGCTTTAAGATCCCTCCCCTTTAATCCTTTTTCCTCCCGCTCTCACGGCCTTCATGTGAAGTAACGCGAGGTGAGAACAACCAAACAGAGAAGCAGAGAGAGGAAACAAGAGGAACAGAGATCCACGATCGAACTTACTCCAGTCCAGCTTCCACGAGCGGGTGGCTGAGGTCAAAGTTTACATTTCGGGCCATCCTGCCGGTCCCGACCGTCTCGATCTGCCCGCCGTCAACCGATCGCTGAGGGATCACACCCTCACCTGCTCAGACCTGCACTCCCCGCCCACCATGGTGTTATTGCTCTACCTGAGGGGGGGGGGGGGGGGGGGGTGTGACAGTGTTAGAGGGAAGAGGAAGAAACACCAGCAGACTTCCCTGGAATTTGAACTCTGTTGTCGTGTTACTGCTCGTCGTGCAGCTTTTAAACGACACCTCTAGGAATCAAACCTCCAGGACTGTTTACATGACAACTGAGCTTCATGTCTCAGGTCACATTTAATCTTTGCAATACTTTGTGATCAATAAATTGATAGATTGATGGTAATCACCTCAGGCTGTGCTTGTTCACATCTCTGCAGCATTAAATATCCGATATCCAAATGTCTAATTCAGTGTCCTTTACATTGAGCGCTCTGTGACTGTGACCCATGAGGTGGACCTGTCATGAGGGATTACATCATCATGTCCACACGTCTGAGAGCTCCATTGTGTTTCTGCTGGTGAGGACAGCGGTCAGAGTGAGACGGACCATTGGGACACAAATGATTATTTGTAGCCGGCGACAGAGCGATGCTTTGTCAGATTTCAACATCAAACAGTGTCAAATGTGAGATTTAGATGATTTAGAGGATCACACCATCACCCAGTAAATAAATCTTTCATCAGAAATATTTGTGACAATTAATTGTCAACTAAAACCATGATGGTACCAGCTGAGTGTGTTTTTAATAGGTGTTCCTTGTGTAACGTATTCTGGATAATACACTAATAAAGTCAATCTTATCTTATCTTATAAACATAGATTGAATGAATAGTTTGGTCATTACACATGAACGATCCCACACATCAGACGCAGCAGGGATCCGGCCCGTTAGCTGGAGGTCTTTCTGAGCATGATGTGAACAGCATGCATGAAGCAGCTCTGAACACCAGCCAACACGCTGCCTTCATGACTGAACGGGTAAAAAATGTCCCTCCATCAACCCTAATCCTGTTTTTGAGCTCGTTCTTTTCAGTTGCTGTTACGACAACCGACTGCACGCACACTCTTTGTTCCCCTCTCGCAAACATACTTTTCTCATTACCGGAGGTTTTCCAGGATCATGTTACACTTCCCTTACGTCATCATTTCTGATTCCATATATTATTTTAGTTTGATCTCTTTTAAAAATACAAAGTTAATTCTGTCAGTTTATCACTCTTGAGGGGCAAAGAAATAAAAACACAACAGCTGCATGCAACACTTGCATTGCAGTGAACATTTAAGGCTCCCTGGTTGTCTTCTGTTAACGTGTATGTGACTAGTAATATCGAAGCAGTCGTCTGAGACCAGAGAACCAGAGCAGGATATTGTGGGAGTGGGTCATAGTTCAGCTGCTCCACTGCCAAATCAAATATACTGGAAAACAACGTAGAGCTGACGACACACAGACCGGCTGCAAGTGAGTCGGCTTCATTAGAGAACAAAACAAAAGGAAATAAATAGTATGAAGGAAAATCCCACGAGAGCTGTCAGACATCCAGGAGAGTCACAACGGAGACACCAACGTCCACAACGGAGACACCAACGTCCACAACGTCACGTAAAAGGCTAAATGTCCACCAACAGAAACAGAGCGCAGCTATCAGCAGATATGAAGGTGATGCATGAGGGTGGAGATGAGGGTGGAGATGAGGGAAGGGTGAAAGGGGAAACGTCCATCCTAGCAGCTTTCAGAAACTGACAAGCAAGAAGTTCCCACGTTGCTGAGGAAAGCCAATAACAGGCAGCAGGAGGACAAAGCTGCAGCAGGAGGACAAAGCTGCAGCAGGGAGGACAAAGCTGCAGCAGGAGGACAAAGCTGCAGCAGGGAGGACAAAGCTGCAGCAGGGAGGACAAAGCTGCAGCAGGGAGGACAAAGCTGCAGCAGGAGGACAAAGCTGCAGCAGGAGGACAAAGCTGCAGCAGGAGGACAAAGCTGCAGCAGGAGGACAAAGCTGCAGCAGGAGGACAAAGCTGCAGCAGGGAGGACAAAGCTGCAGCAGGAGGACAAAGCTGCAGCAGGAGGACAAAGCTGCAGCAGGAGGACAAAGCTGCAGCAGGGAGGACAAAGCTGCAGCAGGAGGACAAAGCTGCAGCAGGAGGACAAAGCTGCAGCAGGAGGACAAAGCTGCAGCAGGAGGACAAAGCTGCAGCAAACACATCAGCAGAGAAACTCATTGGGGGGGAGGGGAAGGGGGGCAAACACAGGACCTGCAGTTAGGGGTTTTAGTTTGAAGGAAATTAAGTTTAAAAACTATACAAAAGGTAAGACAGACAACAGAGGAGGTGGAGGACGGTAGCAGCTCACTAACAGGAGGTGGAGGACGGTAGCAGCTCACTAACAGGAGGTGGAGGACGGTCGCAGCTCACTAACAGGAGGTGGAGGACGGTAGCAGCTCACTAACAGGAGGTGGAGGACGGTCGCAGCTCACTAACAGGAGGTGGAGGACGGTAGCAGCTCACTAACAGGAGGTGGAGGACGGTCGCAGCTCACTAACAGGAGGTGGAGGACGGTAGCAGCTCACTAACAGGAGGTGGAGGACGGTAGCAGCTCACTAACAGGAGGTGGAGGACGGTCGCAGCTCACTAACAGGAGGTGGAGGACGGTAGCAGCTCACTAACAGGAGGTGGAGGACGGTCGCAGCTCACTAACAGGAGGTGGAGGACGGTCGCAGCTCACTAACAGGAGGTGGAGGACGGTCGCAGCTCACTAACAGGAGGTGGAGGACGGTCGCAGCTCACTAACAGGAGGTGGAGGACGGTAGCAGCTCACTAACAGGAGGTGGAGGACGGTAGCAGCTCACTAACAGGAGGTGGAGGACGGTAGAGAAAAAGGACATGCAACCACACAGCCGGTCATTCCCAACATTCAGGACAGAGGACACCAAATTATAGGTTTTACTTCAGCTTCTACTTCTCTGAAACTCTGAAACCCTGAAACTCTGAAACTCTGAAACCCTGAAACTCTGAAACCCTGAAACTCTGAAACCCTGAAACTCTGAAACTCTGAAACCCTGAAACTCTGAAACCCTGAAACTCTGAAACCCTGAAACTCTGAAACCCTGAAACTCTGAAACTCTGAAACCCTGAAACTCTGAAACCCTGAAACCCTGAAACTCTGAAACCCTGAAACCCTGAAACTCTGAAACCCTGAAACCCTGAAACTCTGAAACCCTGAAACCCTGAAACTCTGAAACCCTGAAACTCTGAAACCCTGAAACCCTGAAACTCTGAAACTCTGAAACCCTGAAACCCTGAAACCCTGAAACTCTGAAACCCTGAAACCCTGAAACCCTGAAACTCTGAAACCCTGAAACTCTGAAACCCTGAAACCCTGAAACTCTGAAACTCTGAAACCCTGAAACTCTGAAACCCTGAAACTCTGAAACCCTGAAACCCTGAAACTCTGAAACTCTGAAACCCTGAAACTCTGAAACCCTGAAACTCTGAAACTCTGAAACCCTGAAACTCTGAAACTCTGAAACCCTGAAACTCTGAAACCCTGAAACTCGTCCCTCTCGGACTGAACGTTTCTGTCTGCTATAACAAACCAGTCTGTCGGTGCTCAAAACGAGAAAAAAAAGTCTCCTTCAGCCGTTAACGCGGATCTGTAATTACCGAAGAAGCTCACATCTCCACCGGCAGAAAGAAACGGCTTGTTCTTGTTGTCGACTAGCTTGAACTGACGTTCGTTAGTTCGTTCGTTAGTTAGTTAGTTAGTTCGTTAGTTAGTTAGTTAGTTAGTTAGTTAGTTCGTTAGTTCGTTAGTTAGTTAGTGAGTGACGACCGCCGGCGGGTCAAACCTGCCAATGAGTTTCTGTGATTGGTAAAAGTTTGCCTCAGAATTAACTGTAAATCTGCGGTTTTATGGATCAGGAGCTTCGTGAAAACTCGCCGTTCACTCACCCGCTCCGGAACCTGCCGAACCCGATCAGCTCGTGCTCGTTAGTGTCACTCAAAACAGTCTGCACGCGCAGCAGGGCAGCGGGCGAGACCATCGCAGCATGTTGGCTTTCTACACGAACTCCTAAAACCGGCTGCTAAACGTTTTTGCTCCCAAAAGTTAACAGGTAACATGTTAGTGTGTGGTGTCATTTCCAAACGGACACCCAGCGGTATGAGCCTCTACTAACAACAAGGTAAAATAAGCCGGACCCCCGCAGAGTTGGCCCTCTTGGTTCAGTCCCGTTCAGGCTGAGTATCCGTCTACTGGTATTGTCGGCTTAAACAATGCAAACATACTCTACTCTACTCTACTCTACTCTACTGTAACTCTACTCTACTGTAACTCTACTGTACTGTACTCTACTGTACTCTACTCTACTGTACTCTACTCTACTCTACTCTACTGTAACTCTACTCTACTGTAACTCTACTGTACTGTACTCTACTCTACTCTACTCTACTGTAACTCTACTGTACTGTACTCTACTCTACTCTACTGTAACTCTACTGTACTCTACTCTACTCTACTGTAACTCTACTCTACTGTAACTCTACTCTACTGTAACTCTACTGTACTGTACTCTACTGTACTCTACTCTACTGTAACTCTACTCTACTCTACTGTAACTCTACTCTACTGTAACTCTACTGTACTGTACTCTACTCTACTCTACTCTACTGTAACTCTACTGTACTCTACTCTACTCTACTGTACTCTACTCTACTCTACTCTACTGTAACTCTACTCTACTGTAACTCTACTGTACTCTACTCTACTCTACTGTAACTCTACTCTACTCTACTGTAACTCTACTGTACTGTACTCTACTCTACTCTACTCTACTGTAACTCTACTGTACTGTACTCTACTGTACTCTACTCTACTGTAACTCTACTCTACTCTACTCTACTCTACTCTACTCTACTGTAACTCTACTGTACTGTACTCTACTGTAACTCTACTGTACTCTACTGTACTCTACTCTACTGTACTCTACTGTAACTATACTCTACTCTACTCTACTATAACTCTACTGTAACTCTACTGTACTCTACTGTACTCTACTGTAACTCTACTCTACTATACTCTACTGTAACTCTACTCTACTCTACTGTAACTCTACTGTACTCTACTCTACTGTACTCTAATGTACTCTACTGTAACTCTACTCTACTCTACTCTACTGTACTCTACTGTAACTCTACTCTACTCTACTATAACTCTACTGTAACTCTACTGTACTCTACTGTAACTCTACTGTACTCTACTGTAACTCTACTCTACTGTAACTCTACTGTACTGTACTCTACTGTAACTCTACTGTAACCTAATCTCTCCCTAAAACCACAAATGGTCTGTCAGATTGTTAGTTTAAATTAAAACATCCTAACTCAATGAATAATAATAATAATAAAAAGAGCTCATAGAAGCCTGTGTGAACATTATGGTGTCATTTGTAGACAAATCTCTACTGGTTTTCACAAAATATATATTTTGACATGTCACAGTAGGAAAAGCACACAATCTCTATGTCAGTTTCAGTTTCCTACATTCATGTTGAGAGTCATATTATTATTTTTACATGCTACTACTTAATATAAGATGTCAATACTTCCTCTGCTGCCTGTTCAGTTTGTGTGAAATTGACTGAATAAGACAAGCTTGTATAAAGAAATGTTCAGATCTCAGGGTTGCTCTGTGCTCCTGATTCTTTCTAGTTGAAACTGATCTCTAAGTGTTAAAGTCTCTGTAGAATTTAAACTAATCCTGTGGAAATATTACATCAGTAATGAGTCCTGTGCTCATGTTTCTTTGTAAACGGCACTGACGAGAAGCCTCATACGTCTTTGTGGTTTGATGAGTGGGTGAAAAGAGCCTTTCTGCTCCATCGCCTCACACATTACATTCAACTGCCAGTTTACAAATGGAGCACACTTCCTAGTGTAGATTATGTCCACTCCATCTAGAATGATCAAACACATGACTTTTTATATGGAAAAAAGTAAATGAAATTGCATCAAATAACAGCTAAAAGCTGGATGTGCAGTCTGACCAGGTCGAGCCTGATCTGATTATGACCTTTGAACTGTCCTCGCTTGTTTGTGTGCCGCTGCAGCACATACGGTACGTGTGCGTTTCTGATGTTCACCCCAGAGAGACGTCTGCGCCGGCATCCTGTCATGTGACTTCCTGTGAGCTGTCAGATTCAGCCTCAGTGTGGACACATCGAACATCTGCGCCACCTGACAGAAAGGGAGCTCGACCAAGAAAACAACTCCAGATCAGCCGTTCAGGGCGCTTCGCTTCGCTGTGAGGTGGAAAAGAGGATATTCTGATCCACCGCGGAAACAACTTCTCATTTTGCAGAACTTTACATCGCTGCTTCAGGTGAAGAAGATTGTTGAGATGTGTTTGTTCATGAATTGAGAAATTTTTGTATTTTCTTTTTTCTGAAAGAGGAAGTTCAAAAGGAGGAGCACAAAACTATCAACTTCATGAGAATCTTATCAGGTGACTAAATAAAACAAAGTGCCCGTGTATTCAGCAGCTCTGTGTTAGAGACGACATCTTTCCTGATCCACTCTGACAGTGTTTAGTTTGTAGGAATAAAACTCTGACTGTACATAATATAGAGATGCAGCTCTGCACTTTTCTTCCAGATGACACAAAGAGGCGTGATGGTTTGCTTTTTGTGAAGTTGATGGTCCAAGATCACATGCAGGCCGTCACGTATCTTTTTATTGACACACATTGGTGTTTATTCAATAATATCACACTTAGGACATTTTCTCTCCTTGCACACAAAGGCACGAGAAAAGAGAAAAGCAGAGTATTGGACATGTCTAAACCCAACATGATGCTCGGTATCAAGTAAATGAATCAAACATACGGCTCGAACTTGATTAATTCTCTCTTTGTCTAATTTATGTCATTGCAACCTGAATGTTTGGGGTTTGTGAAAACATGTGCTGTAAACTACTCATGCATTATGTCATACAGAAGAGAAGAGAGCACTCAGTCCACCCTGTCCTCAGACTCCTGCGAGCACTATCAGACAGGGATATTCGACCAGCTGACGAGCGTCCGGACTTGCCGGTCCGGGCAGGATAGACACAGTTTTATGGAAACCTGTGATGCCCATCAGGGCGGCCCAGAGCCCAGGCAGAGGCACCGCCACGGCCACCCGTCCAGAGGACCCGGAGAAAGAGCGACGACGCAACCACTCAGAGACTTGGCCATGTGTCTTCAGGGGAAGAGAGCTGCCAGGTGAGAAAACTCATCATACAAACCTGTTTCTTCTCAATCTACATCTTACTTTGACATTCAAGGGAAAAGGTCCATGTTGTTAGACATTATGGAGTTCTATAAAACTCACGTCTTATCAACTCATTGACACGCTGTATTATTTCATTTTGTGGGTCCGCCTCTGTTTTCCAACAATTTCCAACATTCTTGGCCATTTGTGTGTAAAAGCCTTCTAATGACCTCTTGTTACAGGTTTCACATGTTTATGCAACTTCATCAGTGATTTATTCCCAGATCTTTGTTTTTCAATACTTTTTAGAGCCCTGAATGGAAACAGTTCACACTTAAGAGCAAAGCTAGATATATCTTTGTGCTGCAGAAATGATGCTTTCTTTTCCACTTGCACATTTCATGACCCCTCAGATTCATCTTTTGATCCTTTGAGCGGGTTCTGATTTCCATATTTGGAAGTTTAGTAATTTCGTAAAATAAACACTTCAAATTCTGCCGCCTGCTCAGTTCGTGTCTCTCATTCACTCAGACTTATATGTGAAAATGTTCCTCCACATACCACGTTATCTTTTCACATTACTGCCCACAAAGCAGTGAATTGATTTGCGTGTGTAAAATAAATGGAGTGACTTTAAACCCAACACCTTCAAGTCTTAGTTCAGCATAAAGTGCTCTTGAATATCTGATTTTGTTTTGGTGTTTTGGTGTTCTGGAGTTACATGTTAAGACAAAAATGAATTCATTAAATGAAATTCTGTTATGCTGCTGATTAGGGACAGACGGAAGATGCAAATCAGCAATGTTGGTTTTGGGGCGTCGTGGAGGCGGAGCCAGAGCATCAACAGGAAAAGGGTGTGGGCACAGATGAGAGCTTTGTCCGGCCTGTTGCCATGGCAGCACACGCTTCACACCATCGAAGGTAAGAAAAGCCTCTGGCACATTTTCTGTATGTGTGCTTATATAGACACCTATTTTTATCTGGCACGCTGTAATTCAGTGACTGAACAATTTCAACACACATTTGATCACACGGTTGAAAGCGTAACCCTCAGCGATCTGTTCCAGGCAGGTTCGGAGTAGGCGTGAAGGCCTATTTTGTTTTCCTCAGATATCTGGTTCACTTGAACCTGCTGCACTGTGCTCTTATCTGCGGTTTCATTCTGGGCCCGACAATATTTTATGGCAAGAGCAACAGAACCGGTGAGTCGCCGTAGTGACAGATGTCAGTAAATTAACCACAACTGCATGCAGACTCCTAAAAACTAATCGCTCTCTGTGATTTCACAGAACTCAAATTTGGAGGCAACGACTCCGTTTTAGATTTCTTCCTGGGATCGGTAAGAGTTTGTTTACTTGTGCACTGTTTGTTTTGTAACTGGATGGTCCCTCTCCCTTTTTAGCCCAGAGGACACAGGATCCATGATTTCCAAAAAAGAATTTAAAATTTTGATTCATCAGACCAGAGGATAGTTTTCTACTTCACCTCAGTGCATCTCGGGTCCAGAGAAGGCGTTTCTGCATCATGTTTATATGTGTATGTGTTATATGTGTATATGTTTATATGCATTTGTGGATGCGGTGAACTGTGAAGTGTTTTTGAGCCCATGCAATTATTTTCATTACAGAATTGTGTGTTTTTAATGCCAACTGAGGGTCCGAATATCACGGCCATACAATATTGGTTTTCAGCTTTTTCCCTTGAGTTTTCTCCGGATGGTGAACCTCTCATCGTTAGAGACTTTGCTTCTCTGGGAGGCTTTTTCTTTTTATACGCAATAGGTTTAAGTGATTTGCAAATCATCACATTCTGTTTATTTACATTTTACACAGTGTGCCAACTCTTGGGAAGGTGGTTGTATAATCTCTCTCCTCTCGGGTCTCCAGGGCTATCTGCATCGTTCTCCGGTCTTCTTTGGTTTCTACATGCGTGGTTCCCTTGATTTGCTGTGCTTGAACATTCCTCTGCTGTACCTCGCTGGAATCCTCACCATCCTCCTCATCAGCCTCATCATGGTGGTTCGCAGGTGAGTGACCACAACGAAAGCAACAAAAAAGACTTTCAGTAGTAAATTTCCTTACATTTGTTCACCTCTAACAGAACAACCGTTGGCTACAAGCACACCTGGATGCTCGGGAAGCGTTACAGCATGAACGTGAGCTATAAGATCTTCTGCGGATGGGACTTCACCATCCAGGATCCTGCTGCTGCCACTCTCAAACACAGCTTCATCAGAAACGACCTCAAGGTGAATGGACACACTTCTGCTGTTAACTGGAGTGTCGTGATCGCAACAGTTGATTTAATTTTGTCAGTAAAAGGCCTGAATACGACTCGTTCTCGTCCTCCCCAGCTGTTCCTGGAGGAGCAGAGCTTCTCCTTGCGGGCGGCTCAGAGGATGCTCGGACAGAAGGTGCGTATCTTCCTGCTCAGGGTCATCCTCAACCTGCTGGTTCTGTCTCTGCTGGCCGGAGCCTTTTACCTCATCTACTTCTCCACCAAGACATCTCTGGAGGCGGTAAGGATTTCATGCTGGATATCTTGTTTTGTTAATGAATTTGGTTGAAGTTTTTGACTGTGTTTTCAAAGATTGGACACCACTGGGTGGTCAGTCTGTTCCTCCAGTATCTTCCTCCCATCACCATGACCTTCATCCACCTGGTCCTCCCTCACATCTTCCGGAAGATCTCGTCGTTTGAGGACTATTCTTTCACCATGCAGGTGAACACCACGCTTGTGAGGTAAGGTGTGCATGCATGCAGGGATTTAAACACCCAGCACCTACCTACACAGTCATGAATTCACCCTGTGTCTCCTTCAGGAGCATCTTCTTGAAGCTGGCCTCTCTGGGCATCTACCTGTTCTTTATCTTCACAACAACAAAACAACAGCAAGTCAGTTGAGCGAGAGATTAATGTTTCAAACTGCATTGTTGCTGACGTGATTTCAAGTAAAAGTGTTTTCAGTGACCCAGTTTTTCATCTGTGTTTCTTTCACCTTCTTTCTCAGTGCTGGGAGAACCAGTTCGGTCGAGAGATGTACAAGCTGTGTATCTTCAACTTCCTCACCACTTTCTGCAGCACCTTTCTCTTGGACCTCCCTAGGAAGTGGGTGTGCTTGACATCAACAGTATCTTTCTTTCTTAGTCATCGTGGTCTGATTGGAAATGTCAATCGATGTTTTTCAAGTCTGTCCTGTTTCGATTCCACAGCAGGAAATCAGGAAAGATTCGATTTGACTTATTCTCAATTCTCAGGTTTTATGAACTTCATGACTCTTTCTTTGGTCTGACAGGTTGTTGCAGGAGAAGTATCCCACATCCTTGCTGGCCGGGTTGTTGGGAAAACAGCGCTTCTTGATCCCCTTCAATGTGCTGGACCTGGTGTACAGCCAGACTGTGTCCTGGGTGGGAGTCTACTACTGCCCCCTGCTGCCGCTGATAGGAACTGTCACACTGGGGGCCACCTTCTACATCAAAAAGGTTGTTGGGAACAGCAGTTGTAGAAAATATGCAGGCGAGCTGACTGGAGAAATGAATGTGGATGTATTGAACCACTCGGAAAACTCAACCTCCTTGGTGGAAGAAACAAAAGAACAGAACTAAGAGCTCAACTGTGACAAAATCATCTGTCAAAGGAAGAAATAGTTTGTTGGGAAGAAAGATAAAATCCTAAAATAAATAACTTCCCACAGGACATCATGGTTTAATTGAATGAAACAGAGATCAGTACATTCAAATTCTGGACGTTGATATTTGCATGTAAAATAAGAACTTTTGGAAAGCTACAATTGAATTTCTTTTGAAAGAAACGGTTTTGGGAAATATGCCTCGTTGTCAAGACTTAGTTAAGAAAATTGAAAAGCACTATTGTGTCTGTTTCTATACAGTCTATGGTCATGTACAGCAAATAGGAAGCTGCAGCTGACCTAGCAGCCTGCCAGCATCTCAAAACACACAAACACAAAAAACTGAGTAATAAAACCACATGTCATGGTTTTATTGGGGTAATATTCAGTTCTACTTCTTGGCCAGGAAACATTTCTTCTAATATAGGTTTTTCATCACCGTGAAGGTTCAAGCAAATACATAAAAAAACAACAACAAGATGTATGGATTAGCTTTCACCGTCAATATGTAGTTTTAAATAATCTCACGAAGATATATATGACACATTCTAGAAATAGTTTTTTTTTTTTTTTTAAATCTTTCTCTGTTCCTGTATTTTGATGATTTTTAAGATTTAAAAAAAAAAAAAGTCATTTTCTTAACTTTCCCTCTTCCTGACCTGTGGTTTGTTGTTCTGCAGAGACAGAGTTGCACTGATGAATATGAACTAATGATGAAAACCGATTTGAATGTCTTCCTGTTCAGTTCAGCGTGCTGCGCTGCTGTGATGCAGAGCAGCGGATGTTTCGGGGCTCCACCTCTTCCGTGTTATTCCACTTCATGCTGATGCTTGGTCTCCTCCTGGCTGCAGCCACACTGGGCTTCAACCTCTACCCGCAAGAAGACACAAATAAGTACCGTCATATGTACCATCTCTGCTGTAACTCTGTCCAAAACATTCAGCATTACTTGTTGCTTTTTGTTTATTTGACCTTTCGGCTTTAGAGATAAAGGTCGTGTGTCCGATCTGTTTCCTCCTCTATCGGCTGCAGGTCCTCCTGCGGTCCATTTGGAAACGGAGAAACGGTGTTTAACGTGACGGGAGTGTGTGTGGGCAGTCTGCCCGGCCTGGCTCAGACCACTCTGGGCTACCTGACCTCGGAGGCCTTCGCCCTGCCGCTCATACTGGCGGAGATGTGAGTGTGAAGTGACAACAGATCAGAGCGTAAACTCGGTGTGGAGAATGTTACAGCTCACTGAATCCATGAATATGAGCTTATTAAAAATAGACGTGCAGTATTTTATCTGATCTACTGATCTTTGACTGACGTGAAGCGCATTCTGATTCCTCAGCATAATCTTGACTTCATATGTGTCCCGGGGACGAGCCAATCAGAAGGCCATCGAGAGGCTGAAAGACATGCTGGTTATGGTGAGCACGCGTCTCCAGACGACTCGCATTCCTACAAATTACTCAGAAAGAGGTTGTGGAAATATGCGCGTGACACCCAGTCAATCACTCTTACTGGTGTCTGTGTGTGTGTGTGTGTGTGTGTGTGTGTGTGTGTGTGTGTGTGTGTGTGTTTCCCTCACAGAGCACTTCAGATAAGTATTTCCTGGTGAAGCAGCACGCCACATTGCTGAGAGGTGGAAAAAACACCCGCAGAGTCCAATCTGAGGCCATCAAAGAGGACCCCCCCCCTCAGTCACATGACGGACCCCCCCCCTCGGTCTCAGAATGGACCCCCTACTCGGTCACATGACGGACCCCCCCACTCGGTCACATGATGGACCCCCCCCTCGGTCTCAGAATGGACCCCCCACTCGGTCACATGACGGACCCCACACTCGGTCACATGACGGACCCCGTACTCGGTCACATGATGGACCCCCCCCCCCCCCCCCCCCCTCAGTCTCAGAATGGACCCCCCACTCGGTCACATGACGGACCCCGTACTCGGTCACATGATGGACCCCCCCCCTCGGTCACATGATGGACCCCCCCCCCCCTCGGTCACATGATGGACCCCCCATCGTTCTCAGGACGGACCCCTGAAACAGAAGCTTTGCTTTGGAGGCCAGAAATAAAATCAAAGAATGACGAACTCACTTTTCCAGTTCTATGAAATACAAAGATAAGAAAGACAGCTGTTACATATTTCTGCAAAGGTCACAAAACCTTCATATGTTTTATTTTATTTTTTTATTTTATTGAAAGTTGTTTCATGTCCTTGTGAGTGATAAGCTTGATGTATAAAATTAATAAAGTGTATGAACTACTTTGTTCAGTGTAAATATCAAATTCATGCACATGAACATATTCATAGACATGATAATTCTAGTTCGGTTCCAAAATGTGACTTTACCAAAATTCAAGTGAACGTTTTTCAAATGTCACATTTCAAATTTTTTTCAGCTTTACTTGTGTGACACCACACGGATCCCTTAAACTCAGGATAACATGTTATCTACATGCAACATGTGTGAAACAACTTTGCAATGACACGCACACACACACTCAAAGAGACACACAGGACGGCCAGGTTTGAGAAACCATGTCAGCGACACATACGGAGCGTCATGAAGAACCGGCAGACTCTTCCTTTGGTGCCAATTCTGGGTGAGTTGGTTGGATTTTAATTAAGATGTCAACATGTGTTTAGTTATTATAAATAAATAATAATGTTCTTACAGCAATGTGTTGTTGTTTTTCAGCTCTGGCCAGTTTGCTCATCAAGATAAGTAAGTGTGTTAAAGTGTTGCTGAAGATGAGAGCTTTCTGGGTTAAAACTCTTCAGATATTTGCTTCATTATATAGTGAAGGTGAATAATGATGTCAGTTCAAGAGCTTGATAACTTTAGTTGAAGTGGTATAAAATAAGTTGGTAGCTTTATGTTCTTTAACATTGTTATAGTTCCATTTCCGGGTTCCCAGCACAAACATTTCCCGTGTTTCATTTGACTCTTCAGCTGGATCGAGCTCTCCTCAGCCGGTGCTGACCGGTCCTGACATGGCCTACCTCGGCTCCAGGATGTCTTTCCGATGTCGGGTGCCTGAATCCTCAACGCCGATCACCTACAAGCTGATGAAGGACGGCAGTGTCCTGATGGCCATGGATGCCGATCTCCACGGAGACCAGTCCGCATCATTCCCCATGAAGGTCGCCGCAGCATCGGAGGGGTCGTACCACTGTGAGGCGACGGCTGGAGGAAACACCGGAGTCAGCAACAGCATCCGGCTGAGTGTCGTCAGTGAGTACTGATGTTGGATATTCTTTAAAACAGTATCAAACAACGTCTTCCTGTCCTCACCAACCTGCTGTTATTCCCTCATTTCCAGCTCCAGCATCAGACACCAGAGTGACCTCTGACCCCTCCCCCCCATCTGCCTACGAGGGGTCACGCATCGTCCTGAGCTGCGATGTCAAAACGGGCTCCCACCTTTCCTTCTCCTGGTTTTTTAACGGGAAGGAAGTGACATCGTCCACCTCCACCTTCTTCCACCTGACTGGGAACAAGCTGGTGATGGAGAGGGCGACTGCAGAGCATGCTGGGAATTATCTTTGCATGGCTTGGTCCATGGTGCAGAACATGAGGAGGATTTCCAGCAGCACAGAGGTCCAGGTGACAGTCAAAGGTACATGGATCATCACATACTGCTGAGAAAACCTGTAGTTGGAGCTGCACGGATCTATCAGTGGACATGTCGGCCATTCAACCACTTCGGTTCAGACTGAAATATCTCAACAACTATTGTTGTTTGTAATTGGCTTGTAATTTGGTGCAGATATTCATGGTTCCCAGAGGATGAATCCTACTGACTGTTGTGATCCCTCCAACTTTTTGCGTAAAATGCCTGACACAAGTATATGTTGGATACGCCTTCTCAATATGATTCATTAATGTTTTATCGATGATTCCAAATGTTAATCTGTCCGATATTTGTGATAAATAACCAAACAGCTGCAGAATATCGACGTCCACGTCAGTCTGAGCTTTGCTGTCCTACTTACCATTTTGGTTAGATTGGTTTTACTTCTAATAACTTCATCTCTCTCTCTCTCTCTCTCTCTCTCTCTCTCTCTCTCTCTCTCTCTCTCTCTTTCTCTCTCGCTCTCTCTCTCTCTCTCTTTCTCTCTCTCTCTCTTCTCTCTCTCTCTCTCTCTTTCTCTCTCTCTCTCTCTCTCTCTCTCTCTCATCTCTCTCCATCTTCCTCCCTCAGTCTATGTTTCAAAACCAAAGATCTCCTTCTCCATTTTCAAAGAGGGAGCCAGTTACCGTGGCAACGTCACCTGTTGGTCACCAAGGGGGAGTCCTCCGGTAAACTTCTCTCTTTCACTGGATGACAAAGAAGTGGGATCTGTCACAGCGACCGAGTCCCTCGCTGCCTGGTTCCACGTCGCCATGGTACCCGGGCTGGACATGGGCGTGGCCCGATGCCGGGCGACAACGGAGCTGCAGGAGCTGATGAGTGAGCCTCTGACTCTGGAAGTAGGTATGAGGAACACAGATGTCAGACTTTCTGTTAATCTACACCTTTAATTCTGCTGCTTGCTCATCGTTCTCTTCCTCCTCGTCCGCCCAGTTCCAGTCGGAGGGGATGTGAAAGTGGAGGTGGAATATCTCTACAACGCCGAATCTAAACTGGCCGCCGCCAGGCTCAGCTGTCAGGTCAGCAGAGGGACTTTCCCCGACATCACCTGGCTCTTGAACGACTCCGTCCTTCACTCTGCGTCACATACGGATTCCCACCTTCAGCCCATCCCGCCTCCCTTTGCCCTCACCGACCGAAGACGAACCCTCGTGCTGTCTAAAGTCAGCCCGGAGGAGTCTGGGTATTACCGCTGCCGAGCCAGGGACAGCTACGACCAGTCTGGGCCTTGGATCCAGAGCGCCGCTGAGCTGGTCCGAGTCACAGGTGAAAAGATCTGGACGAGAGGAAGGAAAGCAATCTTAACCCTCGTGTTGTCCTCGGGTCAAAATGACCCGCAGCTGTGTTCAACCAAGTTCTGTTTTATTTCTATATTTTTATATTTTTTGGGGATTTTTTTTTTTGGTTTAAAGAAACCCTCACAGCATCCTTGTCACCAATGATCCCAAAAAAATATGAAAATATAGAAATAAAATAGAACTTGGTTGAACAGCTGCGGGTCATTTTGACCCGAGGACAACACGAGGGTTAAAGAAACTAACATTTTGAGACGTATGCTTATTCATCTTTTCACCAAGAAGGTTGACATCACCCTCATTTCTGTACAGGAAGCAACATAAAGCAGCTGATTAGCGTAGCTTAGCATAAAGACTGGAAACAGCCTTCCACTTGGGGTTATTACACCCGACCGGAGGACCTGTGTGTCTGTGTTCAGGTCAGCCGCTGACCAAAGTCGGACCTCCTCAGACACTCCAGCGTTTCCTCCTTCGTTCCTGAGTCTCTCGTCTCGGCGTGTTCATGAAGCAGAGTCGTAAAGTCCTCGAGAACATTTTCAAATTCTGCTGTTTCCCGTCACTCAGGTTAAATTACAACTGCGTTGTTCCATTTACACTTTGTGCAATCTCACCGCCTCAAGAAAAACCATCCAGTTCAGATTACTGGTGAACACATTAAACATTTGATCCATACACAACCAGAGATGTAAGAATTACATGTTGGCTAATTTCTCAGCCATGAATGTCGTAAGAAGAACTGATGTCAGACTCAAACATGGCGCTCGCTCACTTCCACGAAAATTTCTCAGTTGGCACAAAATCCAACAAATCTTTTCTAGCTTTCGGGTTTGCTTCCATGTTGGAAACACGAGACACACGCACGTTAGTTTTGGAACATTTTGGAAATAAATTAAACCTAAAAAAAGTCAAAAGAACGACCATTTGTTGAACAATTTAAGAGACATCTCTTTTAGTAGCTGTCTGCAGGGGAAGTAGATTTTGAGCTGCAGAGCGGCGTCACTGTGTGCAGCACTCTCAACACCTCCATGAGTCTGGTGGCTCCAGGAAGTTACTGAGATTCCCTCTTTACTACCTGTAGATGTACCATCTGACATTTTACTTGAGAGTCTGAAATGTCAGCGTGCGATTTCCTCCGTTACATCGTGCCCTCGAATACTCCGCCGTGGAACGACCAGAAAAAGATTGTCCCTGACGTAAACTCTGCTATCTGTGTCCAGAACTTTTATTTAATGCTCACTATGCAGTGAACTCGTGAATTATACAGGAAACCGTGTGACATCACTGCTCAGAGTGAAGAATTACTCATCACTTCCTGTAAAATTACAAAGTTGTTTTTACAAGCTTACACAAATTTAAACAAATAAAATATATAAATGTAAATAGAGAGCTTTAAAGAGCTGGTTGAATGAGAGTGGTTTCGATCTTTTTGTCCAACTCTCTCCAAAAGGCTAAAACTGCTTTAACAAACTTAAATCTGAACATTTGCCATTTTTCTTTCCATTCATGTGTTTTGGGGTCTGAACTCTCTTCACCTCCGATCAGACAGGATCCTCTACTGCACACCTCCAACCACATCCTGCACTGAAACACCACCAAGTAAAAGTAATGTATTTATTGGACCGGTATGTCACCTTTACAGTGTGATGAACTGTTTTCTGTCTCTTCCACAGAGTTTAGCAGGACGACCGTGGAGGTTCTCAGCCTCGCGTTCAGCTGCTTCGTCTTCCTGATGCTGGCAGTGGGCTCGGCCTGCCTGTACAACAGGTCTGACCGAGATCAAGGTGTGTGTGTGTGTGTGTGTGTGTGTGTGTGTGTGTTAAATTCACTGACTGGAAATATTTAGCTGATTTTATATTTAACATCCTGATGTTTTTCTTCCACAGCTCATGTCCACAATGCTCCGACAAAAGTAAGCTGAATCATAATGAGGCAGTTTATTGTTTCTGTGACTGAAATCAACTCACTCAACGTTGTTTGCTGCCTCCCGTTGCAGCTCGGAGGCGTTTCCTCTGTCTGACCTGACGTCCCAGTCAGGAAACTAGCTGGCTGATGCTTCTGCAACAGATCGTGATGTCCAGAATCAGGTACGCAGGCCACATAACACTGAACACAAAACCCAGTAACTCTGGATCAGCAGAATGAAGGCTGTCTAGTTACACTCCACGGGTCCCTTGTTTCCTGTAAATAACATATATGTACATTTAAATTCATAGTCAGGTTCTTACATTAATTTAGCATTAACTTTTGGATACAAATAATGCTATTTTTAACATCTGTATTTTCATTATAATTTCCTAACATCGAAGACTTGTGTCCATTTTCCTACGGAGATTTTGAGTAAATTATTAAGAAATTATTTGAAAATTACACCAATTATAATAGTTTTTAAGTTCACAGAGGAATTTTGTCTACAGCAGCTGGCATAAATCTATAATACAAAATACATGTGAAATAATTTGGGCGTTTATTGGATTTTAATGGAGAATATCTTTAAAGTACATTCCTAAGGAAAACAACTACTCATCACAAACTCCAAACTGTAGTAAGAGTGCTCTGAAATGAATCTTTTCAGGATGTGACACATTAACCAGGTATAACGAGTCTCTCTGTCTCTGTTTCAGACAACAGAGATCACAGTATGAAGCCTGAGGATCCTCTTACGTCATTACTTCATTTTTAAACATACTATTTTTATTTATATTTGAGTTGACAATTTGCTTATAAGACGCTGTTGAAATATTCAACTATACAGAGTGAGTAATGTGTTGACCACCTACTGTATACTGTCATGGTTGTTTTTTTTGCAAATAAAAATAAATTGATAACAAATAAATGATGCGTTGTTTATTTTTGCCTTAATTAAACCAAAAAAATGACAGTTATGACACAAGCGAGCTGATGTGCTGTTAGAGAGGGAGGGCGCAGCGGGGGAGGTTCAGCACAACACTATCAGTTATTTGCACTTGTGTATCAAGCATGTGCATGCGTGTTTTGTTTTTTCATGTGCACTACTTCAACGGTCCGTTTAAGAAATCTCTCAGTCCTGAATTACACAGTTCAGTGTGGTCATATTTTGAGTTTATCGTCGAGTTAAATACGATTATTTTTCTTCAAGATGTTTGCTTCACTTTTTATGATCATTCTGGGTAAGTTCATCAACACAAACAGACTACAGTACACTTAATATTTCAGTTTGAATGTCATGTGGCTTATTTAATTTATTTTTCCTCCCTGCAGGGTGGTGTTACTGTAGCAGAGGTAAGTCAGTTTATTATATATATGATCTTTTTATGTAGTTTTCGAGCCAATATTTTGTTGTTGTTGTGAGTGTTTGAGTTGTTTTATTTGAAATCTTTGACAGGTCAGTTCTTGTTGGGGCGTCCGCGACTGTACGGCCCCTCCGAGGCTTTGGTGAAGAAAATTATTTATTTTCATTGTGAACTGCCGAATCACCCACAGCAACCCGTCCTGCTGCAGCTCTTTAAGTGAGTGTGTTCAGCTAAAACACATGAAGGTATAATGACAGAAGAGTCCTCTGATGCTCAACCTTTTTCTAGGGAGGACAACCGTGACAAGCTGTTGGGTGAGTCCACCTCCCTGACCGGAGAGGTGGCGGACATCCCCATGGTGATCAGAGCGTCCCATGAGGGCTACCTGCTGTGTGTCGCCAGCGCACAGAACAACTCTGAAGTAACGCCCCACGGTCAGCGGCAGACACCACCTGAAGGTCGTCGGTGAGTCTCGTCATCACCAGGGAAGTAACGGATGTACTTCACTGTCAGACACCTTCATGTTGGTATAAACACAAGAGAAACACATTTGTCGAGGTATCAGGAGGTTTAACGTGTTCATCTAAACTGGGACATTTTTCTACGTTGTCGGTTCTGCATTCATTGTTTCACTGCTTTTGCTGTAAGTTGACTTTTGGACCATATTTCTCTTCAAAAGCAGAATTTAATTACAATTAAAACTTTCAACAGCCGCCAGCCGAATATCCTTTTTTGGCCTAGCTCCATTAAAATAAAGGAAATCTGTCTAAATATTGGAGGCAAAATGAATCATTGTTATACAAAGTTTGTCTGCATCCAATTTTTATTACAACAGATGACGCCTGCTCACCTTATTAAGAATTGCATTAGTGAAACTTCCTGGAGCTGCAGGTCTGCTTCCTCATTGCACATTCAAACAGTTTGTGAGCTCTCGGTTACGACACTTGAAGCCGTGTGCACGTCATGCTCGGTGTTAAAAGTGAAGCGGCGAGAACTCCGCTGCTAAGCAACGGAACTCCGCTGCTAAGCAACGGAACACCGCTGCTAAGCAACGGCAGGACGGTGTCTCGAATGACGCCAGAGGCTAACAATTTCACATGCTAGCAGATATTTGGTGACAAACCAAAATATATCCATTTTTTTTTCATGTGATGATGATCAAGTTTATTCATCATTTAAGTAATATTAATATTACAGCAGTTGTTGAGAGTTTTCAGGTTGCCTGAAAGACCGACTGTCCGCAGAGATGCATGATTAAAATCCAGTAAAATCCTGTTTGGACACAATCACAAGGTTTCAGTTACTAAACCAGATTAGTTCGGTATCATCAAACTAATATCTATGGTCACCTGTAAAAAAAATTTTAAAATAAAATGAAGAAATCACTCCACAAAAGACTTACTAACTCACTAACCCTAACCCGGGAGCTCAGCTTGTCAGTGGATCTTCATTCCTGTTGCTTTGAAATAAAAACCGAGTGTCGACCTGTTTGTGTCCTGCAGAGCCGGTGAAAGGCGTCGAGATCGTCCACTCGGGTCCAACGGAGTTCTACGAGGGAAATAAACTGGAGCTTCGCTGCAATCTCAACGCTGGAAATCACGTCTCCTACAAGTGGCTGCTCAACGGTCGGCCCGTCGCTCCGTCTCCAGGCCACCATGTCGCTAATGACCTTCTCAGCATCTCCAGGTCAGAGGAACACCATCGAGACGGTCCAACCGCTGTGTGACCAGGTGGTTGCTATGGTGTTGTCAGCACTAAGGATGGCACCAGGTGGTTGCTAAGTGGTTAGTGGGGTGTTGCTGAGCGGTCACTCTGGTGGTTGTTAGGATGTGCTGTGGTTGATTGGGCGTAATTAAAGAGTATTCGCAGCAGCTGGAGGGTTTGACGTTTTGGGAAATACAGAGATAAGGAGGTGCTGCGAGGGGAAAACCTGCCACTGTTCAAAGTTTGAAACCACAACCTGTTAAGCGCACAGATTAACATGTTGCACTGTATTTATTCTGTTTAAAGCTGGAGGCAAAAATAAAAACAGATTTTTTTTTTTTTTTTTTTTTTTTAATTTCTTTTATGTGAATGATGATCTGTGTCTCCATCAGAACCAGCTCTGAGGACAGCGGGTCCTACAGGTGTCTGGCCACCAACACGTTCAACAGAACACAGGTGTTCACCTCCAACAGCTCCGACGCTGTGATCAGGGTCAAAGGTCAGCTGTTATCAGCGCTGAATGAACATTTGATCAATTTTAAAGGGTTTATTTCAGCAAAATAACATCGGCCTACCATCCTGTTCCCTCAGACTTGGTGTCGGACCCGGACATCTCCTTCACGGTGTTGAAGGAAGATTCCTCAAATTTTTCCGCTCTGGTCACCTGTCAGTCAACCAGAGGGACCCCGCCAATCACCTTCTCACTCTGGACCAGGTCCGAACTGGTCGGCAACACCACGACTGAAGAGAGACTTGCTGTGTTCAAGCTTCCGCTGGTGATGGACCAGCACTCAGGATGTCTCCAGTGCCGGACAAACAATGGGAACTGGACCACGTACAGTCAGTGGCTTCCCTTAAACGTTGGTATGTGCCTTGTTTGAAACGATTATCTCAACTCAGTTATGTTTTATGATGACAGCCCATTTGTCTTCACGTGTCCATCAGTGCCGGTCGGCGGGCCGGTGACGATGCGTTCCGACTTTGACACCGGAGAAAACTACGCTGTCGTTGGCCTGCATCTCTACTGCAAGGCAGCGAAGGGAAGTCATCCACGGTACCAGTGGTTCCTCAACAGAACCCTTCTACGAAACCGAGGCAGCTTCTACTATGTGGTGGACCAGGCGCCGGAACAATCCATCCTGCTGCTGTCTGTGGGGAGGAGCAGCGCCGGGTCGTACCACTGCGAGGTATCAGACAGCTTCGACAACACCACCACGTTACGCAGCCCCACGTACTACCTGGATCAGGAAGGTACGTCCGGTCCGCTGCTGCCGGTTTCACTCAAACTTCCTCGTGGCTGCTGGTTTCACCTCGTCTCCATCCTCCTGCTCCTCCAGTGCTCCACCGTCTCCCCGTCCTGGTGGTGGCCGTCGTCTTCGGGTCCTTCACCGTCCTGGTTGTCCTGGTGTGCTTCTGCTGCTGGATGGGAGTGTTGTTCAGTGAGTTCACGCACTCTTTTTATCAGCTGTTGCTTCTGATGAATAATAGTTTTCCTCTTCTTCCAGGGCGGAGGCAGGATGGAGGGAAGTCTCCGTGAGTTACTTCTTTAATTCTGAAACCTTGAAAAATGGCGTATGAAGGAGTTTCTTCCTCTTGAGCTTCTCGGCCCGTCAGTCAGCTTTTCTTTTTTCTTCTTCTGTGGAAGATGAACATGTTGACGGTTGATCCATCACTGAAATAAATGACAAAGCATGAAGCTCTTTCTCCTGTTTTCCCTTTTCAACACAGAAGCTTTAATGAAAAGTCCAAAACAGCAACAGATGACCTAAATTTCTGCTCCTGTTTGTTTTTGCTCACACATGAATTCATGTATATTAAAATGCTGCACATTAAGTCCAAATTGTCTACAGTTATGATTCAGATCATCAACAGTGAGCTGGAAGGTCAAATATCTTTAACTGTAAATATCTCTGATGCAGCTTACAGTTATTGTTTTATTAATAAAATGATTGGAGGCGCCATAAATCCATCTGTTGTATCGAGAGGTGACATTTAACACTGCGTTTACATTCTGGCATTAATAGTTCAACTCAATTAATTTTATTTTGAGTTTGTAGTATCATGATGTAGCATGCTGACAATACTTTGGTATTTTATTTTTATCTCTTAAGATTTCCCTTATTGCTTTGTCTTTTTATTGGTAGTTCATTTCATACAGTCTTTAAAAAAGGACAGCTGTGAGTGTTTTATTATCTGTTGTCTGTTTTCCTCTCAGATTGAGCCTGGAGATGGAGAGAAGCGTCGCTGCAGATGAAGACGAGCCGGTGAGTCAATATTTCTGCATTTCACCCACAGAAACGATAATAATTAAAATAATAACAATAATTCACCATCATTCGCCCTTTAATGGTCTCTGTCTCGTAGGACTTGTTGCCGTTCATGGAGGATCCTGATGTGGTGAAAGCAGCTGGAGGGGATGAATTCTATCAGGTGAGATTTATTTCATTACATTTCATTTATCTGACTCTTTTATCCAAAGCGACTTACAATAAGTTCATTTCAACCATGAGGGTACAAATTCAGAACAACAGGAATCAAGAAAATACCATTTCTTCCAGAAAGCCAAACTACAAAGTTCTATCAGTAAGTTCCATGTTAAGATACTAAAGTTCTATTGTTCAAGATAAAGGAGGAGGAGGAGGAAGAGGAGGAGGAGGAGGAGGTGTGTTTTTAGTTTGTGGTGGAAGATGTTCAGAGTTCCTGCTGTCCTGATGTCGGTGGGGAGCTCATTCTACCATTGAGGAGCCAGGACAGAGGAGGAGGAGGAGGAGGAGGAGGAGGAGGAGGAAGAGGGGGAGGAGAGGAGGAGGAGGAGAGGAGGAGAGGAGGAGGAGGAGGAAGAGAGGAGGAAGAGGAGGAGGAGGAGCGGAGTAGTGTGAGTGTATTTCGAAGGTTAAAAACCAGTGGAGCTGCTGCATTCTAGATGAGCTGCAGAGGTCAGATGGTACTAACAGGTAGACCTGCCAGGAGGGAGTTACAGTAGTCCAGATGTGAGATGACCAGAACCTGGACCAGAGCCTGCACCTCCTTCTGAGTGAGAAGAGGACGTATTCTCCTGATGTTGTGCAGCATGTATCTACAGGAACGTGTTGTTGCAGTGATGTTGGCAGTAAGAGAGAGTTGACTGTGGAGTGTCTCCGAGGTTCTTATCAGTCAGGGTCGGGATAACAGAGTTGTTGAAGGTCGTAGTCAGGTCGAGGGTGGGACAGTCTTTCCCTGGAAGGAAGAGCAGTTCGGTCTTGTGGAGGTTGATTTCCAGGTGGTGTGAGGACATCCACTGAGAGATGTCAGTCAGACAGACAGAGATTCATGCTGCTACCTGTGTTTCAGATCTGGAAAAGAGAGGATCAGTTGGGTGTCATCAGCATAGCTGTGGTAGGAAAAGACATGCGAGTGAACGACAGAGCCGAGAGAGTCGGCGTACATACTTCATACATACTTCATACATACTTCATACATACTTCATACATGCTTCATACATACTTCATACATACTTCATACATACTTCATACATACTTCATACATACTTCATACATACTTCATACATACTTCATACATACTTCATACATATTTCATACATACTTCATACATACTTCATACATGCTTCATACATACTTCATACATGCTTCATACATACTTCATACATACTTCATACATACTTCAGTTAGTTATCAACAAGCAGTCAAACTCACATGTTTGTGCTCTTCAGACTTCTGAGGCCTCTACAGATGAATGGATCCACATGGAGAAGGAGAGGAAGACGTTGGAGGAAGAACCAGTTTAATGCTTGCTCTGACAACACTGTGTGGTTGAATAAACATGTGCTCCTCATGCTCCGTGCTGTCGTGGGTTTTTTTGCAGCATGAATGTCCTTATCATGTATCTGTAAACCATCTCTGGTGGGGAGGTTGAATAACGATAAGAGCCACAGCAGCTCCGCCCCTCCGGCGCGCAGCCGTCTGCGCAGCTCCACGGGCTGACTCGACTTCAGCGAAGCAGCACAGCAGGAGGCGGCAGTAGTTTCTAGTGGAGTGGAGCCGGAGAGCTGTTCTGTCAGGTCGGGTTGAACTCCAGAGGATCGGCTGTAGGGTAGACATGGAGGAGACGGGCGGTGTTAGTGCGTACGGGGCTGCGCTCGCTGGAGGAGGCTTCGACTTCTACAAGTTCATCCGACAGCCGCAAACCATCGTGCGGCTGCTCAGCTGGGTGAGTTTCTGCTCTGAACTACAGGGGCCGGAGGACCCAGAGGACCCAGAGGACACAGAGGACAGGTGCGCGTCGCCGCAGCCAGTAAACCACCTGTGTGGAGCGGTTCATGTCCAGTTTGATACTTCTTATGAGTATAGCGCAGAACAACAGGCCGCTTTACGCGGCGTCTCCATCGGGCGTCATTTCCCTGCAGCTGCTGTGACAGCTCGGTGACAGCTCGGTGACAGCTCGGTGACAGCGCAGGTCAACACGGCTGCTGTCAGAGGGCAAAACTCACACACTGAAACCTTCACTTCCGGAAGCATAAAACCAGCTAAACATGAATTCATATCATCCACGAGGCTCTCTTTACTCTAATGTCGTGTCATGGATCGAAGACAAGAATATTAATATGAAGAGTTGTTTTGCATGAAGGGGAATTCACGCACCAGGGAGAGTTATGGGAAGTTGTTGCACCGCTGATCACCTGTTGCCAGGCAAATCTGACGGCGCAGATTTGTTTTTGTGGGTTGAACACCGATGAATCTAGAAGATGAATCTCAACGAGATACAATTTACTGACTGACCAGTTTCATCTGACCTTGAAACTACGTCTTCTAACAGCTGCTGTGTTTGACTGACTGCTGCTTTAATGGAGCGTAAACTACCTCTGAGTCAAAGACAGATGAACCTGCAGCAGACTGAGGACAGAACGTGTCCTCCGTTACAGCTGCTGTTTATGTGTGTGTGTGTGTGTGTGTGTGTGTGTGTGTGTGTGTTTTTGTGGAGATTGTGTGTGTCACTGGTAAACAGGAGCTCATGGGAAGGTAAGGTGATACCTCTTCACCCCTGCTGACCGCACTCACTCCTACTCTTGGTCAATGTGTGCTACTGATCCCCCTACACACAAACACACACACAAACACACACACACACACACAAACACACACACAAACACACACACACACACACACACACACACACGCACGCACACACACGCACACACACACACACACACACACACACACACACACACACAGTGCAGCTCAGATTGGTTCCTGCCAGATCTCCTTCTATCTGTGGTGACTTCAGTCTGACAATAACAAGCCTACACTTATGGCACCAGAGAGGATTGTGGTCTCTCACCCTGCCTACAAGCCCCACAATGCACCACTCCTGCTCCGAGAACAAGGAACCTTCTGCACGCTGTAGCTCTGGGTCTTCAGAAATGTTAGCTCACGTCACTGTTTGCAGTGTGTTCATGTGAGTCCAAACAAGGCTGCCAGTGTTGTTTCTGCTGTTTACTGACGACTGAAAGAACAAAAGCAACATGTGCTCATAGAATCTGCACATATGGAACATTTTGGTGGTTGTTTGACATCAGTCACTCAACACACAAACACTGTCTCAGTTTTTACATCCATCCGCTCCTCTAAAAGTCCCCGCCTCACTTTTGTCACATGTTTAGGACCCCCCCCCCCCCCCCCCCCCCCCCCCCCCCCCAAATATATCGACTTCCCTAACGCCTCCACGCAGCTCGTTTTCTGTTTCGTTGTGTCGTCCCAGCAGCAGGATGGCGGCCTCTCTCTGAACAGTCCCTCTCTGTCCTCCTCCTCCTCTCAAATCTCATTATGAGTGTTATTAGGGAGCTGGTGGCATCTCTGGAATCACATGGCAGGCAGCTGCACTCAGAAGTGGGTCACATGGTTAGGTGGGTAATCAGAGCAGATAGCAGGCGACCACGGGACAGTCAGAGGAAGCAGGCGGCGGTTAGCCGAATGTTTCAACAGTCAGCGGTGAGAGGAGGAGGCTGCTGGTTACGTCACGTCAAGAGATTCATAAAGCAGAAGTGGAGACAAGTTCTCGTGACTTTGATCAAATGTTCAGTCACATCATTTTAATTTGATGAATTTAGGAAGAAAACACAAACAGAAGTTGAATTTTGCGTTCAAGCTACTCGGGATATTTGAGAATAAGCTGCTTAACAGTATCATAATGCAGAACAGGCTGAGTTCACGGCGGCCATATTCTCTCTTCTGTGCTTGATTTTGTGATTGTAGAAGCAGGTTTCTTGCACAACTTCTGCTGTCGAGGTGCACGGAGACAGAAACAAATCTTCAAGCTGTCAAAACTGCAGCAACACGTGATGAACAATGTTGAACTAAAGCTTTGAGCTCACGGCCTTTTTCAGGTTCACAGCTGAGCGCTTCACACTGACTTTCTTTGAGTTTTTCAAAAGGTTCATTCTCTTTACTTGATTTTCACACGACAGCATCGAGATAAAATGAAGCAGAAAGCAGTTGTTGTTTTTTTTGTAAGTTTGAAGTCTGAAGTATTTATGAGCTGAAAGCTGTGGCTGCCTGAAGGGAACATTATTTGTCTGATGTTTATCTTTACATTTGAAACGGTTACACGTTAATGTAAAGTATGCCAACTGTAGTTCATGTGTAACCTTGAAAAGCCGTTCTGACAGAGACTTCCTCTTGAGTCTGAGACTCGGTTCCTTCAGCTAACCGCCTCCCTCCTCTTGTGTTTCCGTGCAGATCTTTGCCATCGTGGTGTTTGCCTGCATCACAACGGAGGGCTACATCAACTCCACCTACAGCGCCGAAACAAAATGCATCTTCAACCAGAACGACTCTGCGTGTAGCTACGCTGTGGGCGTCGGGGTGATCGCCTTCCTGGCGTGCGTGGCCTTCCTGGTGTTGGACGTTTACCTTCCGTTCATGAGCAACGCGCAGGAAAGGAAGTACGCCGTCATGGCTGACCTGGGCTTCTCAGGTGAGCTGCAGCTTCCTTACTTTATCGGAGATTTAAAGCTGCACTGATCAGTATCTGTACTAATATGGGGGGTTAAAGGACCGACTGTAGAGGAAAGAAGCCTTTTGGAGAAACGAGCACGTCCACTGGCCTTCAGATGACCTTGAAGTCTGGATTCCACCGTAGACGGAGACGATGGCAGAGATGTTTGTGATTCCACCTGCAGCCGGTTTCAGAAGCGCGTCTCTGCTCCGCTCAATGGAAGCTGCATCAAATCAGTACGATCAGCCAGACAGGAAGTCAGACGGGGAAACGGCAAAATAAAACAGCCGGCTCAGATTCTTGATCACGTATCCAGTCACAACATCTGCCTTCACCTCCCTGGAGTTTTAGTAGAAGAAGTTCTACTTCTGCTTCTGGTCGCTATATGAAACTAGAGATATGAAATCACTCTCAGGATGAACGTCTTCAGACACAAACACAAATCTCTGATCCACGTTGTTCATAACTGCGACCGGTTTGTCTGCAGGTGAAAGCTCAACAAAGAAAGAAATGACAACAACAAACTCTGTTAAAATAGTAAAAAAAATAGAGACAATTTAATTGTATGCTGCTGAATCATGTTTGATGCACAAAGTTCGAGGAAGTCGACAAAATCAGGCCGACAAAACGCTTCCTGTGAGGTGATTGAAGCTGTCGATGTGATGGCGCGTGCACGGTGACCTCCAGTAGATAAAGTGATGACGACAGAATAATCAGAAAGAGCCTCGTTAATATCTGACAGGAGCTTTCTAACAAAAAGAAAACACAAGCAATTACTTTTATGAAAACATTTGCAGACTTATTTGAGTTCAATAAATGCCAATGATGTGATGTCACACTTTGACAACACATTTCTTCAAAAAGTAAACAAACTCTACATTATGCAGCATGTTGCTGCAGTCATGAGCATAATGGTGGAATTTCTTGAAATGATCTTTGTAATACTTAAAGAAGCCACTTTAAGATATTAGTCTTATATTAATATGTTTTTATGTTGTGTAAAGTTAAGTGTTTTGATGAACTTTAATGTGAGCGGTAACATTTGCTTCAAAAATGGTGATGATGGTAATATTGGTGGTGGTTTGAAGATGATGATAAGCAGACGGCATGCAGTGATGCTTTTTATTTTATTTTTAACACGGTATTATTTATTGTTCTTATTCTGTAAGAGGAGTCGCTCCCTCGTGGTCCCTTTGGGTTTCAGTTCTCTCGGTTGAATCCAGAGTCTCTGAGTGTCGGTGGGACAAACCGCTGGCTGTTTCCTGACATAATGTGTTATTCATCGCTGCACACAGTAGACAGGGAGGAGGAGGAGGAGGAGGAGGAGGAGGAGGAGGAGGACGAAGAGGAGGAGGAGCTGGAGCTCACAGATTCTGATGAAAATAAACATTCATCAGCTGTACACAACACAGTTCACAGTCAGCCATTCTTCCAGGAGACAAAGAAGTGGTGTTTCGATAAAACGGCTCGTGTTCATTTGAGCAGACGGTGACAGAAGAGACTTTTTTTTTTCTGTTGCTTTTTGTGCTTTCGGCAGGAATTTTCTTTCCATCTCTTTCTTTTCATCTGAATAATGTCCATGCAGCGATGAAAGAATAATTCCAACGTGTGTTTGTTTCATTCAGGCGCCTGGACCTTCCTGTGGTTTGTGTGTTTCTGCCTGTTGGCCAATCAGTGGAGTCACACTCATGATGTCACGGGAATCCCTAAGGACGCTGCACAAGCCACCGTCACCTTCTCCTTCTTCTCCATCGCCACCTGGGTGAGAAGGACCGCTGTTCTCTTGTCTGTGTTCTAAAAGCTCACATTTTAGTCACTTTCTCTGCCAGTAAGCTTTTATTATGTGTAAGTTTATTATTGATCCAACAAACATCTATCACACCACAGATTACTGATTATTGGTTCCTTTTAACAATAAAATGAAAGAACCATGCGATATTTCTACATAGTACATTGGAGACATTTATAGTGAGTCGTGTAATTTTCCTATAATAAAAGAATAGTTTATAATTTAAGGAAATATACTTATTGACTTTTTTAGAGATGAGAACATTGGCACCACTTCTGCATGTAGCTTTACATGAAGACGTCATGTATGTGCATCTGTGACTTTCTTTGCATCACAACCTGTTGTTTTTGTGTTTGGCTTTTTATGCACATTAAAGAAAATGTTTTTACTGAATGATTCTTGGTGGGCGGCTGAGTTTACCAGAATTTCCCAAATTGTTAAACTATTCCTTTAAAACGACTGTTAGCTGAAGTTCATGCCAGTGAAAAAGAAGACCTGAATTTAAACCTGTTTGAGGACTTCATTGTATTTATTGAAAAGCTTTTGGGAAACTTTTTGATAGATGAAGTGAATAATATTGATTATCACATAATAACAGCACATCAAGGTGTAGTGAAAAAAAAGTCAAACTTTTATTTTGAAGTGTACAGAATTTCTGCTGCTTTGCTTTTATTTTGAAGGATGTTCTTACCATGATGCAGTATCCTTTTGTGTTTTTATTAAATACAAGATCACTGCCTTTTTATTTATCTTTATAATATACAGTTCAATTTATACATGTTTGATTGTAATTCAAGACTTCTTAATATGTTTGATTTTTAGCCTTAGTTGCACTTTTTTTTGTTTTTTTTTCTGTATTTCATGTTTAGAGGTGCATGAAGCCGTTGTGTTTTGCAGAACTATTTTTTGTGAATTTGAGTGGCTGAAACATTTCAAACTTTGGGTCAGGACCTGATGAATACAGATGTGAGACCAGCTGAGCACCGCTGGATTAGACGAAGTGAACTATTTGTTCTCTTTGATGCAGGAAAAGTGGGAAAGTTTAAAGAAGGGTGAAATGAGCATGTCGGGTCGGGTCGGGTCGGGGTAGTGGTGAATACTTACTGATGTGCTGCTGACACCTCGGTGCCAGATACCACCGGGCCTCTCCAGAGCTCTGGTGGCGTCCAGGCCTCGGCGGGTCGGAGCCAGTAACACGTTAGGCAGGAGGACGGGTCATGGACTCCTCAGAGGATCAGAATTTACTTCTATACACTTTTCGTCTTGTGTAACTTTTGCAGTAACTGTTGAGACACAAAAACGATCAGTGATCAACTTTTCTGTCTGAACCTGCAGGGAATCCTCACCTACTTCGCTCTGGGTCGTTTCCGCCGGGGTGTCAATGACGTCACCATCCCGACCTCCACGGAGCCGCCACAGGATCTCCACAGCGCCTACCCTCCCTCCTATGCCCCCACCCCCTATGCCCCGACCACCTACGCCCCGACCACCTACACGGCCTACCCCGGCAGCATGCCCGACATACAGCAGCCTCCCTTCACCCCGAACCTCCAGCCGCAGGGCGACGCGGGCTACCAGCCGCCCAGCTACTGAGCCTGAGGGGGGGGGGGCGTTGGGTTGTGTATGTGTGTGTGTGTGTGTGTGTGTGGGGGGGGGGGGGGGGGTTGTGGGGGGGCTCCACCAATTGTAGTTGCACTGCACAGACACACAACTATATCATATTGATGTGGTTGTCAGATTGGAGGACCTGAGCAGTCCAACTTGGAGCTAGAGATGAGGGACACTGCTGTTTATGTGTTTACGGCTCTGGGATCAGATCTGAAGAAGGTTGGTTGAGTCATCTGACCTCTGACCTCTGACCTGCGTGCAAAGACGCAACTTTTACCTCACACGGGCTGATCGTGCAGAAGAGGTAGAACGTATGAGCAGGAGGTCACTTCATGTGACGTCATGAAGAACGCTCCGATCGGAGGAAGAGGCCGACGCTCGCTTTCTTTCCTCGGCTGGTCGACATCTTTACAAACAGCTCTCTGCAAAACTGGCTTTTTAATGGTCGTATGTGCCTGATTTTCTTTTCCTCTTTGGTTCGGTGGATTTGTTTCTTCTCAGTTTGTTAATCGTGAGGACGTATTTGTAGTTTCTGTGTTGATTTAGCAGATGGGAGTTGATGATATTGGAGGAAGACGAATGTCCTTCTGTGACCGAGTTACGTTTTGTGCAGCGTCGGCTCTGTATAAATTCTTTTAGCCATAAAATCACCTTTTGAAAAGGATTTTTTTTCTATTAAAACTTCTTTGCGCTCGTTAAATAATTCTTCTGTGTGCCAACCTAACCAACGACAGCCATAAAGACTGCGTTTCCTGCAGCGTTTTCCTCCTGAGTTTGTGGAAGAATCAGTTGGACGTATGTGATGCAGCGTTCGGTTTCGTCCTCCAAGAACATCTAATCATTTTCAATTCAAAAAATGCAATTTCAATTTGAATTTTTGCCCATTTTTTTGTCCTTTTGAACTTTGAACTCGTTGCCAACTTTCAGACAGACCTGCAGATAACTGCTGTTATTGATCAGGTCCACACACACAATACTGACTAACCAGCAGCAACAATGCTTTCTGTGCAGCGTCTCGGTTCTCTGCTGTTTAAATGTTTTTCCACCTGAACTGTGTCGCTGTCCGTCACAGATCAACACCTCCGCCTGCGACTGTGAATCCACTCGTCTGTGGAAAGACTGACGGTTTGCGTCGTTGCTCGCTGCCCCGACTGTGATGTTTGTCGGTTTAACGCCTCGTGTGGTTCTGCTGCTGTAGATCCAGTGACTCGGACGTTGGCCTCCGATCAGCTGCAGCTTATTGTTTCAAAGGTTGTTGCAGCTCCGTGTGTTTATTTGAGATGTTGTGCTACTGAACGAGAGTCGTTTGTACTTGTGGGTCCTTTAGATTAAAAACATGCAGAAATGTGAGAAAAGCCAAATGTAAGAAAAACGCTGCTGTTGATTTTGTCATTTGTGCCTTAAAGGGAGAAATTCAACTTTTAAAGGTTTTTCTGGAGGGAAAGTGAATGAGAGTGAATCTTGAAGTTATATTTAGGTGAAGCAGCTGTTTTATCACCGCTGCACTAGCTGCTGTGCTCCAGTGGTTTTTGCTTATTTCTGTTCTGGAGATCTTTAAATCAGCGTTATCTCCTAAAATGGTTTCTTTACCGTTTCTACATTCACAACTTTTCCATATTGTTCCTAATAGTGACAAAAGGCTCAAATTTGATGTGATTTACTGTATAATTAAAAAGTAAAGTAGCCCACTTTTAAATGTTTGATCTCTAGTAACTGTCGTTTGATTAATGAAGGGTAATGTTGTCGATTTGAGGAGACCTGAGTCAAGTTTCATAAAAACTGGTCTGATTTTGCTTCATTTGTTTTCTATTGTGTTTCTAAGTATGTTTTGAGTTGTGAACTTTCATCTTTTGTCATAATTTCATGTCATGACCGAAGCGCAACTGTGATTTACTTTTTGTTTATAGAATAAAATCATTCATAGGATGTTCACACTGTTCATGTACTGCATGAGTGTAAGAAGACTAATATAACACGCTGTGGTTTCCATGCCAACCTATCAGCTCACTGCACAGCCGGGGAGCCGGCCAGGATTTAAACCAGTTATTTTAGTCCTCAGTTGGTTGTGAAGGTGTTGGATTACATATCACAGTTTGGAAGAAAGCCAAATTTCTCAACCACCTTTTTGAAAATCTTCAAAGAAATAAATAACACCATTATTTTTAGACCACAGATTTTACTGCATAATATTCTTGACCCGCTGTACAGAGAAATGAGAGTTAAAAAGTTTCCACAAAGTTTTTTTCCATTATTAACGGAGGCAAAAAACAAATAAATTTAACACTTAACATCTGACAAAATATTGTTACAGGTAAAGATATCAAAAGAGTTGATCAGAGTTCCCAATATTAAAATATAAAAGTAGTAAATACGACCGAGGTTTCCTCATATTCTTATACGAATGCATTTTAATATCTTTCAAGTAAATAATATCTCATGACAAATTCACACCAAATACAAAGACTATAAATGAACTGGGCTGATTATTTCAATTCTTTAGGAGGCAGATTAATCCATTTATAAAAAAAACTAACTATTATTGTTGTAATGTTACACACAAACACACACCCACCCACCAGGTGTTGTTTCTGTCCTCAGAAGTGCAGAGCGGTTAACGGTTTCCTGACAACGCCGGCGTCCGGCAGCTTTCCCGGGACGACGTGTTGTGGAGTTTCCTTCCTGAAGGTTGAACTGTTCTCTTTTTCCACCGTCAGACCTCCGTAACACTTTCTGCACACCGCCTGGTACTTGTCCACTCCGCCGATCACTTCCACCTGGCGCACATTGCACAGTCGATCATTGCATATTAATAAAAAAAGGGAAGCACACCTTCTCATGTCGGAGATTCTCTGGAATCTTGTTCTAAATCCACACTTTCTAAAAATGAGTGACAACAGCTCAATAGTTATCAAAATAACATCACTGTGAAGAAAACAAGATGAGAAGTCAAAGTACATGTTGATTCAAAAAGATTTTTGTGAAGGCTTTGTTTTCCCAAAAGGGTTCAATTGAAAACAGCTGGACTACCAAGTCTACAACTTTTAGTCCAGTTGCTGTTTGATTCAACTGTTCTTGGATGCTCGTTATGTTGTGTATATGTAGTAAACCATATTGTTGAGGTATTGGTCCGTCCCCGTCTCACCACCACCCTCTGAAGAGTCCTTAATCTCTTTCCGAGCAGCGTTTTAGAGCTTGGCTGAGCTCCTCACCTCCTTCTCGGCTCCGATCCTCTTGGTGTAGGCGGCTTCTTTGTAACACTGCATGCAGACGGCGTGGAGCTTCACCACGCTCTCCGCCAGAGGGACGAGGTTCAGGATGTTCCCGAAAGGCTACAGGAATGCAGCGAGACAGCGAGAAGGCAGTCAGCACCCATGAATGGAGGTATAATTACATTACAAGGACAGACTAGACTCGCTGTGGAGGGGAAGAATGAGAGCATCTATGTGAGAGCTGCTAATGCAGATTGTTCGTCTGTAAAATCGTGCTCCTTGTCTGGGACATTTCATTACATCTGTTCTCACAGTGGTGCGTCTGTCCATATGAACTGGGAGTGTTTGAGATTCTCCACATCAGATACTCACTTTTCTCTGGAAGGTTCCATCCAAAGCAGCGACGATGATCGTCTTTCCTAAATTGGCCATTTCCTCACAAAACTCGACGGTGTCTGGAAACTACAACAGAGAAGAAGCACAGAGTAGTTTAGTGTCAAAACTTAAATCAGTTTCACGACTAAACATCCCTTCACTTGTCCAGAGAGCGAGACGTCCTGGTGTCTATGAAGGTGAACATTAACGAGTTTCACATTAAGTACATAAACACACTTACAAACTGTCCCTCATCGATGCCGATGACGCCGGCCTGCAGAGCTGCAGAGCGCACGTCTACCAAACTATTGGCTGCAACAGCTTCCATCGTGTTTCTACAAGATAAAACAGGATTTAGAAAAAAAACACTTAATTCCTAAAATTTTAAATGCGCGTGGTCGTCGTCAATCTGCCCTTTTCACAACCAAAGATATCTAAAGTTTATCTGACAAATACTTCAAATTTCATTTTTATTTAACCAGGTTAAAAACTAAAATAAATCAGTTGAGATAAAATCTCTTTTCCAACAGTGAGCCTGCACATTTCATTACATTACATTACATTTCATTTATCTGACTCTTTTATCCAAAGCTACTTACAATAAGTTCATTTCAACCATGAGGGTTCAAACCAGAACAACAAGAATCAAGAAAATATAATTTCTTCCAGAAAGCCAAACTACAAAGTTCTATCAGTAAGTTCTATTTTAAGATACTAAAGTTCTACTGTTCAAGATAAAGGAGGAGGAGGAGGAGGTGGAGGAGGAGGTGGAGGTGTGTTTTTAGTTTGTGGTGGAAGATGTTCAGAGTTCCTGCTGTCCTGATGTCGGTGGGGAGCTCATTCTACCATTTAGGAGCCAGGACAGAGGAGGAGGAGGAGTAGGAGGAGGAGGAGTAGGAGGAGGAGGAGGAGAAGGAGGAGGGAGCAGGCTGGGATGTAAAGTTGGACCATGTCCTGGATGTACACTGGACCCGATCTGTTCGCAGCGCGGTACGCAAGTACCAATGACATAGCAAGTAAAGATCAGTCCAGTAGCCTGAGTATAAAATATATTATGTATATTTATATTTGATGAAGGGATTCCATTATAAATACATGGCAGGAAGCTCACCAGCTTTTGTGGCTGTATCGTGGCTCAGATTCAAGAAAGACAGGATTTCTCTGTTTTCTAAAAGCCACCAATACTGATTTCTTTAGAGTAAAAATTCAAGTTTACTTTTGAGACAAAAAGTTAATAACTGTACTTGTTTATGTTCATCATGACAGAATCCAAACCGGTGAATTTTGTTTTATTATGTTTCCAATCAACATCCTTTCAGCCCAAACTACGTGTTAAATGTTATACAACTGCATTGAACCCAAGTGTTCATGTCTCCCGTTAACATTTCTGTAAACGTAAGCAGCACATCTAAAGAAAAAAGGGGCTTTACTTGTCATGTGTTGCCATGCCGACGTCAGAATAACGTGTGTCTTTGGCATATTTGATCACCAGGCAGTTGTACCGAGCGACCTGGAAACGGCGGACTCGTCTCATCAGTTCAGTGCTGCAAAGAAAAATGAATAAACATCAAAATGAATAAACATCAAAATGAATAAACATCAAAATGAATAAACATCAAAATGAGTAAACATCAAAATGAGTAAACATCAAAATGAATAAACATCAAAATGAATAAACATCAAAATGAGTAAACATCAAAATGAGTAAACATCAAAATGAATAAACATCAAAATGAGTAAACATCAAAATGAGTAAACATCAAAATGAATAAACATCAAAATGAGTAAACATCAAAATGAATAAACATCAAAATGAATAAACATCAAAATGAATAAACATCAAAATGAGTAAACATCAAAATGAATAAACATCAAAATGAGTAAACATCAAAATGAATAAACATCAAAATGAATAAACATCAAAATGAGTAAACATCAAAATGAGTAAACATCAAAATGAATAAACATCAAAATGAGTAAACATCAAAATGAGTAAACATCAAAATGAATAAACATCAAAATGAGTAAACATCAAAATGAATAAACATCAAAATGAGTAAACATCAAAATGAATAAACATCAAAATGAGTAAACATCAAAATGAGTAAACATCAGTTCAGACCTGGCGGTTGGTTTTCTACATTAAGGTTGTCATACTGGAGTTATTTCATAAAGACTTTATAAACATGTTCAGTACAAAGTTGTCGGTGTTAATATAAAAATCCTTCACATTAATACACACCAGCTGTGACTGATTCTAACAGCTGGGGAAACAATACAGGATTTGGCGGGAGGGTGAAGTTTGGGCGGAAGTTGTGACACTAACATCACAAACACCGACACACGAATAACTTCAGTCAGCCAGACATCCAAACAAGGTGTTTGTTTGTTTGTTTGTTTGTTTGTTTGTTTGTTTGTGGAAGAATAACTCACCTTTTGCCTGAAAACATCGGTCCGAAGATGACCTGAAAACAACAAGAGGGATTGTGAAGGTTAGTCAGACGAATGAAGACGTTCAGAGATGAAGGTCAGTAACTAAACGTAAACAATCTTTAAGATACACAGCTGATAAAAATCTCCTGTTGACCTAATTATCTTTCTTTAACTTTACGTTGAATCAGGCGGATACGAACCTGAATTTGTCCCCGTGTTCTCCTCGGGGAGTTTGGTAAAACTCTTAGGAAATCCACGCAGTCCATTTTTTTATTTAAATACACTAAAGTTAAATTGTACAATTGAAATAAAACTGAACCCAAGAAGTCTCTGAAACACTGAACTGCTCCCGACAGAGAAAAATTGAAAAATGGCGCTCAGGCGGAGTGAGTGAGCCACACCGTCCTCCAATGGGAGCAAAGTCACGTGACGCTTTGGACCAAACACTTCCGGGTATTAGCGCGCCGGGCGGCCACTCCTGACCAATCAGAGCAGAGTATCACACGTGATGGCGGATTGTTTTAAACTGGAAACAACAAAGGAAGTCAACAGACATGGACCGAAAATAAGATGTAAAGACTGTATATGAACTCTATTGATGGAAAAAGATTTGTCTCTTCCTCTTGTTAAGCAGGCAACGAAAAGTTTATTTTGGTTTCTGTCTTATTTGCAAGTGATTCTTTTTATTTTACTTTCCGCATCCAACCAACTCTGTCTTTATGTTGTGACCTCCAACCAACTCTGTCTTTATGTTGTGACCTCCAACCAACTCTGTCTTTATGTTGTGACCTCCAACCAACTCTGTCTTTATGTTGTGACCTCCAACCAACTCTGTTATCAGACCAAAGCAGAGACAAAGGGAATGGAGGTGACTGTCAACTGTTGGTCACACTGTATAAAAGCTGCCCTACGGAGGACCGCTGGGTGGAGGACTGCTGGTGGAGGACTGCTGGTAGAGGACTACTGGTAGAGGACTGCTGGTGGAGGACTGCTGGTAGAGGACTACTGGTAGAGGACTACTGGTGGAGGACTGCTGGTAGAGGACTGCTGGTGGAGGACTACTGGTAGAGGACTACTGGTAGAGGACTACTGGTGGAGGACTGCTGGTAGAGGACTGCTGGTAGAGGACTGCTGGTAGAGGACTGCTGGTGGAGGACTGCTGGTAGAGGACTGCTGGTAGAGGACTACTGGTAGAGGACTGCTGGTGGAGGACTGCTGGTAGAGGACTACTGGTAGAGGACTACTGGTGGAGGACTGCTGGTAGAGGACTGCTGGTGGAGGACTGCTGGTGGAGGACTGCTGGTAGAGGACTGCTGGTAGAGGACTACTGGTGGAGGACTGCTGGTGGAGGACTGCTGGTGGAGGACTGCTGGTAGAGGACTGCTGGTAGAGGACTGCTGGTGGAGGACTGCTGGTAGAGGACTGCTGGTGGAGGACTGCTGGTAGAGGACTACTGGTAGAGGACTACTGGTGGAGGACTGCTGGTGGAGGACTGCTGGTGGAGGACTGCTGGTAGAGGACTGCTGGTAGAGGACTGCTGGTGGAGGACTGCTGGTAGAGGACTGCTGGTGGAGGACTGCTGGTAGAGGACTACTGGTAGAGGACTACTGGTGGAGGACTGCTGGTAGAGGACTGCTGGTAGAGGACTACTGGTGGAGGACTGCTGGTAGAGGACTACTGGTGGAGGACTGCTGGTAGAGGACTGCTGGGTAGAGGACCGCTGGGTGGAGGACCGCTGGGTGGAGGACCGCTGGGTGGAGGACCGCTGGGTGGAGGACTGCTGGGTGGAGGACTGCTGGGTGGAGGACTGCTGGACACCTCTCTTTGAGGGTGCATGTAGTTGCTCCTTCTTGAATCGAGCCTCTTGAGTAATTTCTCCAACTTATATAAAAGCATCACAGCACACATGTTGTTTTTGTTCAGTGTAGAAACTGTGTGTTGCATATCGTAGAATTATGTAAAGAAAAAAAGAGGCCTTAAGTATTAATCTATCTAAATTTGTAAATCTGTGGGACTAATAAAGGATTATCTTTATCTTATCTTAAACAAACAATAATTTCACAACGTTAAAATCCCACATTCATTTATAATTCATTTTTCTGTTTGTGTGCAGAATTTGTTGCTGTTATAAAGTGCAGCTGTCCATATTCACATTGTTCAGAGAACAGAACAATGAGATGCTGAATCCTCTATGATGCTTTTTACCAGACTTAAATTCCTTGTATGTGTTAACATATAAACCAATAACCAATAAAGTGATTCTGATCCTGATTTATGTTCTATGTAAAGCACTTTGAATTGCCATGTTATTTAAATCTGCCATACAAATAAACCTGTATTGCGTAACAGCAGCCTAAATGAATCAAGATGGAGTTTCTGAGTTTCTTCATTTCAACATGTTCCCCTTTGTTGCTATGGCGCTCACATAAATGCAATATTTGACATTTGTTGATGGATTTCAAAAGGTTGTGCAGATAGTGGAGAACAATTTCAGATGAATTTTGTAATGTAATTTTCTCTCATTGCAGGAAGAACAGATGATATTTGCCAAACAAAACATAAATCTGATTTTACAAAAATCCATTCAAGTAGGCTGTAAGCGTCAACTCAAATATTAAATGTCTTAAAACTAGTTTTTGACACAAGTCCTCTCGTTAAGACTGAAGACCAGGAAGCCGGACCCACCTGAAGGCCTTCATCATTTTAATATTAAGTTCATATTGGGACTCAGATTGTAGTATTCCTACTTGCCAAGTTATTCTAGAACACTAGTGTGCATTTCTAATCGTTTTACCTGGTTGAACACTACATGACGTCATTTTGATCTCTGCACATGCACAGTCACCAACAGGCCTATTTGTGTGCAGCTGCAAATATATCCGACCTGCTGGTGGTCACGTGGTTTATCTGCATGTTGCCTGGTGCACGTTTTATTATCTACAGAGAGCTGAGCTCCAGGACATAGTTTGCATGTGAAAGTTGAGGGTCGTCAGTCCAAAGTGCAGTCAGAGCGCGAGCTGAGCGCGTGCTGGTTGGATTCATCTGTCTGCAGCGAATATAGAGATTATAGAGATTATAGAGAATATAGAGAATATAGAGATTATAGAGAATATAGAGATTATAGAGAATATAGAGATTATAGAGAATATAGCGATTATAGAGAATATAGAGAATATAGAGATTATAGAGATTTCAGGAGATAAAATGACGCACTGGACCGAAATGAAGAAAGACGTAAGATGTTGACTTTTTTTCTTTCTGCATTATCAGATCGGTGAATGAAGCAGAATGACTTTAAAACAGCATTTAAACCCCCACTGATCAGCTGGGAACAGTCAGTCAGGGACTGTCTGTAAATTACTGTCTGACTGAACTATCTATAAACCGATTTGTTTATATGAACCATGAATTTCTCATTGTTCATTTAAATACTTTTTTTCAACACATGATTGATCATATAGCAGTATAACATTAGGCTATTTCTTTTTGGCAATGAGTCCATGTCGTATTAGTGGTTTAAAATATCTTCCATTAGCTACATTTCATAAATATATATATTTTTCAATAGCTTTCATGCCAGATGAGTAAATTGTTTAAAATACAAATTTAAAATAGGCTATGCAATCAAATGGCTCATTGAAGGCCATTTTTAAACTGGATTTTGTAGATTTATTGATCATATTTTTCCCCAATGCCTTCAACGTCATTTGACCCACAATCCTCACTGAAATGTGCAGTCACGTGGTCCACCGGGGACTCACTTCTTTATATTTGATATTCGTACTTTGTGCATTTATTGATGATAACTTTTTCAAAAATAGCTATCATGATTTTTGTTTTCATTCAACCTATAATTTGACTTTTTCCAACCACATTCCATTATTCCCATTTGAAGGAAGTTACGTTAAAACCGAGCAGCAGAGGGTTAACACGAGCGGAGGAGGGCGCTGTTTACCGGGTTTACGGTGCTCACCACCGGCTGATGGTGGTCGGTGTCTCGGCTTTCCTGGCCGCGCGGCTGACAGGAGTCTCTCCGTGTGACAGGAGCTCGAGCGGCAGTTTTCCCCCAGCAGGTGGTCCCACAGGAGGTGGTCCCCCAGCAGGTGGTCCCCCAGGATGTCTGCGGACGACGTGATCAAGGCGCACGTGAAGGCTTTAAAGGAAGGTCGGTCTGTTTTTGGAGCGAAATGTTGTTTTGGTATTTTGCAGGCAGGCCGCGCGACAGGAAGTCAGGTGTCGAGCTGAATGTTGTGCAGCCGTGAAAACCCGTGTTTCTGTCGAATACGTGTCTGAGGTAGAAAACGGGGGCTTGGATATGATCCTGACAGAAAGGCAGCCTGCAAGGTTCATGTAGACCCGGTCTGGGTCTGAGGTGGGGCCTGATTGGACTGCAGGTCTTGATTTGTTTTCTAATCGTGTAATCCACCATTATCACCTGTAAATACTCCACATACAACCACACGTCTTGGACTCATGTGTCCTGTCACATTGCTCACTTCTGTTTGTTTACATTTTAGTTGCCAAAATCAAAATGTCATGTTTTCGATTCTTTGCTGTTTATTTGTTATCTAACTTCCTGAGTTGGTTTTTATTTCCTTCCCACTCTTCAACAGTCACTTCAGTCAAAACAAGCTTTTTCCTGTAGCTGCTTATGAAGGCAGGAACATCCAAGAGCTTCAGCTGAGTAGACGACAGGAAAATCTACATGTAAAGTTTGTAAAAAGGGAACATTTCTAGCCTGCTGCGTCCTTCACTGCTCCGCTGCAGGATCTTTAATGGCATCCCCAGGACATTCAATCATTTTGCTCCCAGTTAATAAGAAATATTTTGCTCAGTTTATTGTCTCAACATTTAAAAAAATAGTTTTGTAGTGAACACGCCTGTGACATCGTGCATGAAGCTCGCAAATTGCTGGGAAGAAAATAATGCGTCTAAAAACTTTTCTCTGTTGAATGTCGGGTAAATTCTACTTTTTAATGAGTCAAATTTGACATTTGAATTCACCAGTGGCAACCCTGGTAATGTGATGAGCATAATGTTTATATCGATAGGTACGGTTGTCTCTCCCAGTTCGACACTACTCTTAGTTTTTCCTCAGCTTTTGTGTCAAATATGAAGAAGGAATATTAATTAATACATCTTTCGTTGTAGATGTAAATTGATTTTAAAGTGTTGCTTTGTTCAGCTGATGCCTTTATTAGAGCTTCGACAGGAGAGATGACGGTAGACGGAAATGATTGGAACTGTTGATGTATAAAAACTTAAAGTAACTTCATCACAGCAGACGTGCTGACTCGTCATAGCAGGAAAAGCACAGGTGATGACGGCTGCATCCACTCAGGGAGACTAATGTGGCTGCTCGTTCACCAGGATGACTTCCTGGGACACTGAAAGGAACTCAGCCATAATTCATGTTCTTAACTCCAGTGTTGAAATCTATGAAAAAGGGTCTACTGATGCAAAAATCACTGTTAAAGTCCAGTAGAAGACAGATATGTGTATAATCTTACTGCAATACCATGATGATGTCACGCTGTGATTCAGGCACGGAGCGAGCTCGAGGTCTGGCTCAGACGTTGCTCAACGTGCCGTACGGGGAGGGCGATGGAGAGAAGCTGGACGTCTACATACCCAGCACCAACTCTTTAGGTACGTGGACCTCCTCACTGTTGCACTGAAGCTGGAATGAAGATGAACAGGCTTCATTCATTCCTTTCTCCCGCAGACGTCCACCTGGTTGTTTACCTGCATGGAGGCTACTGGCAGTTTCTCAGGTGCCATTTTAGTTTCTCCAACATCTTGTTTCATCATGTTTAGAATCACTGTTCAGGGTTTTTATTTCTGTGTTTTGTGCTCAATGCAGCAAGGAGGAGTCCGGATTCATGGCCGTTCCACTCATTGATAAAGGTGTAGTGGTGGTTGCTGTCGGTTACGACATCGCCCCCAAAGGTAGTCTTTCCATTTCAAAGTTGTTTGTTTTCTAGAGGAAGGAAGGAAGGAAACAAACATGGAAACATGATTGATTTGAAGGGAGGAAGGAAGGAAGGAAGGAAACACATGGAAACATGATTGATTTGAAGGGAGGAAGGAAGGAAGGAAGGAAGGAAGGAAGGAAACAAACAAACAAACAAACATGATTGATTTAAAGGGAGGAAGGAAACAAACATGGAAACATGATTGAAGGAGATGAAGTAATAATGTCAGCCCTCCTTGCTCTTCCTTTTTCAGGTAACATGGACCTGATGGTGTCGCAGGTTCGCAGGAGTGTTGTGTCTGTTGTTCAGCAGTATTCTCACATCAGGTAGCATCCCCCCCCCTCCCCTCCCCCCGTTATTGTCACCCTGTTTGAGGAGAGTTCATCTGAATGCAGCACATTATAATGAAATTCGGCTCCAGCTGTCCTTTTCTCATTCAGACACAGTAAAATGTCACCATCTCCGTCATAAATCTGTCTGCTTCATCTCTTCTTTGTGTCTGATCCATGTCAGCGGTCTGTACCTGTGTGGACACTCGGCTGGGGCTCACCTGGCTGCGATGGTGCTCTCCACCGACTGGTCGCAGTACAGCATCACTCCTCAGATCAAAGGTGAGCTGGATATAAGAGATGGTGTTAGAATTACCAGCATACTGAAGAGGAGGATGTTTAAAACCACCGTTTTTAGATATAAATGTGATTATTAATGTTTTTCTTTCATGTCCTGCAGGTGCTTTCCTGGTCAGCGGTATATATGACCTCCTACCCATCCTGTCCACATACGTCAACGAGCCTCTGAAGATGACAGAGTGGGTTCCTCCCTACAGAACACGTTGCACCGTCCTTATCTCTCTCTTACACACTTTACACAGTAACCCGATGTCAGAGAACAGCTGAGTGGACCCAGAACCGACCCACGTTAAAGAGAAACGGGTTTCTGCTGCGTTAGTAGACGTCAGTGAGTGTGTGTGTGAGTGTTGTGACGGTTTCTATCTGAAGAAGAAACTGCGCCTGTAAATGTCCTCGTGTGTCTGTGGCTGTCCTCCTCTGGCCTGTGGTGCCAGTCAGTGCCCCCCCCCCCCTCCCTCCTCACCCCTCTGTCTCCTGGGTGTCGGCAGGGAGGTGGCGGTGAGGAACAGCCCCAGCCAGCTGGTCCCGCAGCTCAAACTCTCCTCCTCCAGCTGTCAGATTGTCGTCGCCGTCGCCGAGAACGACTCGCCGGAGTTTCGCAAGCAGTCGGAGGAATACTACAAAGTCAGTGCGCATGATTGATGGTTTTTGATCAGTGCATGAAAAGCACATGATTAATATTTTAGTCCATAAAATGTCAACAAACTGTAAGGTTTTATAGGCCGAGATAAGTCTCCCCAGTGACACTGGTGGCGTCAAATGTCAGTCAGAACTTAAATATGCTCAATTTTCATTGATGGGAGAAAGTCTGCAAGAAAAAAAGCAAGTTTTGGAAAATGGAACAAGCAAATATTTTGCATTTTTCTTTTCTAAAAATCTTTTAATCAATGACTACATTTTTCTGGTGATTCACTGCCTTGTCGTCCAGTTCATGTTTTCTTCAGGTCCCCATGGGAAGTAGAAGAAATGGGGATTTTATTAAAGGTGTTCTTTTAAGACCGAACACACAACCTCTATGAACTGAGGTTGGTAGGACTTCTGGGTCATTTAAAATGTGGGGTCAGCTTTTTTTACACCAATGGCACCCTTAAATATCCTCACTGTGTCATTTGTTAGTAAAAACCTTATTTCACTGATCAAACAACAGGAGTTAAACGTTTCCAATTTACAAAGTCTTACTCCTTTTTAAAGATGCCGTCCGTTCTAATGACTCTTATTTCTAACAGGATTGTGTTGACGTACCGTTTCATGAACTCTGTCTTTTTGCCTTTAAGAATTTAGAAGCGTCAGGACTGAACGTGACCCTGGAGGACGTGGCGACTACAGACCACTTCAGCATCATTGAGCAGCTGGTGGATGGAGAGTATCACCTGACCCAGGTACACATGCACACAAAACCCAAATAATAAAAGAGTTATTTTCCACAATGTCCTCTCTCTTTTCTCTCTGACCAATAGCTTCACAGTATTATTATACAATATGAATGTACAACTCTACTCTACTTTAACCTCTTAACTGACCAACAACCAGGAAGGATTTGGTTTGTTGGACTCTTATTGTGAAAACGGTGTTCAGCCTGAAGCTGTCAGACACCTTTTAATCAAAAGTTCAGCCCATTTTCATAGTTTTTCACAACTTTTAGCTTACATTTGTAGACTGTTGCAAGTTTTTAGTCTTTAAGGTGATTAAAACATTTTAATTGTAATTTCCTGCTTCCTCCGTAGCTCCTCTTGAAGATGATGGAGAAGAGCTGAGGTGTTTGATCCCGTCTAATACCGACATACCTCTGCATCAACATACACCTCTGAACAGAGTCATGGTGCACCGACACTGATTTAATATGCATCGTTTCAGGTTCGTACTCTGGTGAAGGTTCTGCTTCTGTCCACTCGGATCTATCAACAAAAAGGTGGCGTGGATTGTTTTAATTGTCTAGTTTACTGTTTCATTATTTATAATAAACTTGGTTCACTGTAGTTACTGCTGTCAACAAAAAGCTTTTTATGTACCAACCACATTAATATGATATGAAGACATTGTGTGCCTAAAGCCTTCAAAGACAGCAAACATAGCAAATCATAGTGCTCATATTCAGCTGTGAACAGATTACTGAGGAAACACGGTTACACGGCGAGCCAAACGTTGGGAAGTCCATTGTTCATTTTGGCATATTTCCAGTGTTTTGTAAATGGGTCTGTCTGTTTTTTTTCTGCATTGCAACGTTTGGACCGAGAGTCGGACAACATTAGGAGATCATGTCAAGAATAAGTGACATATCATACAAACTGAATGTAGCTTTTTATTGGAACTTCCACACAGTTGATATCTAACCCAGGAGACTTTTAATGTGTCGTCAGTAAATACTGAAAATGAATAATTAACTATATATATTTGCACTTTTAATTTGAATCTAATAGACTTGAAAAATATATTATTATTATTATTAATATTGAAATAGGCATATTTTCAAAAAGCGGATTGTAACTGATGCACATCATAACTTACTGCCATCATTCGAGCATCTTACATTAATTGTTTACATTATTATGCACTCATGGATCTCTTGATCATTACGGTAGATTTTAAAGAGAATGATCACAGTAAATATTAATATTTGAGAAGTTTGACAGTTGAATGTGTAAATTGGCTGTAATCGATCATGGTTGTGCGCTAAGATGCAGGACGGTATTCGGTATTCTCACCTCATGCATTTCCCCCCGAGCCCTCTGAAATGTTAATGATGATGATCTCTCACTTTGTGAACTCGTTGTCAATAATAAATCCGTATTAGTTATTGGGGATTGTTTTTTTTTTGCATATTTTCGATACTATGGTGTCAAATCTGGACCAACTGTGGAGAGTTGGAAGAAGTGTTCAGATCTTTTGCTCATGAACGTACCAACACATCAAAATGTGCTATGAAAGCAGTGGGTGGTTATTTGACAGAAAACGATGCATTTTTACAGGATTTTGGAGGATTATTATTATTACAATATTTAATAAAAAACGCACGGTATGCCATGTAAGAAAGCTTCTGGTGAAGCTAAAGTGGTGCTGCCCCTGAATGGAAGAAAACTCTGCAATACAACAGCTGATCCATTACAAGTAATTGAAGCATGAAAATTATACTTAAGTATAACAGCAAATTGTAGCTAAAATAAAAAATAAAGTCAGAAAATAGAAATACTCATCATTGGGTTCAGTGTAGTACTCGAGTAAATGTACAATACTCGAGTAAATGTGCAGTACTCAGTACTCGAGTAAATGTACAGTACTCGAGTAAATGTGTAGTACTCGAGTAAATGTACAATACTCGAGTAAATGTGCAGTACTCAGTACTCGAGTAAATGTACAGTACTCGAGTAAATGTGTAGTACTCGAGTAAATGTACAATACTCGAGTAAATGTGCAGTACTCGAGTAAATGTGCAGTACTCGAGTAAATGTGCAGTACTCGAGTAAATGTACAATACTCGAGTAAATGTGCAGTACTCGAGTAAATGTACAATACTCGAGTAAATGTACAATACTCGAGTAAATGTACAATACTCGAGTAAATGTACAATACTCGAGTAAATGTACAATACTCGAGTAAATGTACTCCGTTACTCTCCGGGTGGGAGGAGCTTAATCGCCGACAAACTTCCGACCTCCGGTCCGTTAAACATGGCTCACGGTGCGGACTTGAAGACCGTCTTAACCAGGTAAGTCGTCCGGTTTCACGACAATGTCGACCGGAGAAACTCTTACTGCCGCCCGGCGTCTTCAACCCGGAGGGTTAAGTCCGCTGACATTAACGTTAACCCGGTAAAGATGAATGCTAGTCGAGCTAGAGGCGCTAGCTGACGTTAGCTACGTGGCTAACGTCTTTAAACGGAACCGGCGTTTCCATCCCGTCCTCCCGGTTCAGATGACGTCGCTGTGAAAACGCGTCAAATACGTTTAATCCTTTTAACTTTTTCAAGGTTTGATGAGTTGGTTTGTTTTTGTAGCTTTCAGTTGGTAAAAGTTTAAAAACTCACCGGGAGCCTTTTTGTTTTCCTGCTGCTCGTGTTTCGTGGGTTCGGGTTGGACTCGGGTTGGACTCGGGTTAGACTCGGGTTGGACTCGGGTTAGACTCGGGTTGTGTTCGGGTTGGACTCGGGTTAGACTCGGGTTAGACTCGGGTTAGACTCGAGTTGGACTCGGGTTGTTTTCGGGTTAGACTCGGGTTGTGTTCGGGTTGGACTCGGGTTGGACTCGGGTTAGACTCGGGTTGGACTCGGGTTAGACTCGGGTTGGACTCGGGTTAGACTCGGGTTAGACTCGGGTTGTGTTCGGGTTAGACTCGGGTTGTGTTCGGGTTGGACTCGGGTTAGACTTGGGTTGGACTCGGGTTAGACTCGGGTTGTGTTCGGGTTGGACTCGGGTTGGACTCGGGTTAGACTCGGGTTGTGTTCGGGTTGGACTCGGGTTAGACTCGGGTTGTGTTCGGGTTGGACTCGGGTTAGACTCGGGTTGTGTTCGGGTTGTGTTCGGGTTGGACTCGGGTTAGACTCGGGTTGTGTTCGGGTTGGACTCGGGTTAGACTCGGGTTGGACTCGGGTTGGACTCGGGTTGTGTTCGGGTTGGACTCGGGTTAGACTCGGGTTGTGTTCGGGTTGGACTCGGGTTAGACTCGGGTTGTGTTCGGGTTGTGTTCGGGTTAGACTCGGGTTGTGTTCGGGTTGGACTCGGGTTAGACTCGGGTTGTGTTCGGGTTGGACTCGGGTTGTGTTCGGGTTAGACTCGGGTTGTGTTCGGGTTGGACTCGGGTTAGACTCGGGTTGTGTTCGGGTTGGACTCGGGTTGTGTTCGGGTTGGACTCGGGTTAGACTCGGGTTGGACTCGGGTTAGACTCGGGTTGGACTCGGGTTGTGTTCTGGTTAGACTCGGGTTAGACTCGGGTTAGACTCGAGTTGGACTCGGGTTGTTTTCGGGTTAGACTCGGGTTGTGTTCGGGTTGGACTCGGGTTGGACTCGGGTTGGACTCGGGTTGGTCTCGGGCCGCCGGCGGGACGGGGTCAAGTAACGATGAATAATCGATGCAAACAAGTTCTTCTGTGGTCGTTCCCACCCGGTACCAATAAACCCAAACAGATGAGCACAGCTGGTTCTGTTGGGATGGGTGATGTGGGTTTCCCAGAATGCTCTCTGTTTGGTTTTCTGTCGTCTTTACACAAATCAGTATATATTCAAGGCCATATTTCAAATGACTCAGTTGTAAAATAGTTCACCAAATAACTTCTGGGTACATTTCAATGAACGTGTACAAATGATCCAATATTTCACCTAAAATCTAATATTAGACAAAAGGCCCGAAACCTGAAGACAGATTTGAGTTTTCTCTTCTTTCCTCTCCCAGTAATCATCTGAGGACCGCTCGGATCAATCTGCTGTCCTTATAAATAAAACTGGATATAGAGTAGATCTGACCAGCTACAACACACTGATGCTTCAGTAATAATGATCTCATCACGTCATATAAAATAATAAGAACCAGTCAGAGGGACCAAACTTGTGCTTTTACTTTAATACTTGAACTATATTTTGCTACTAATACTTTGAGATAGAGGTGTCGTAAACTGAGATGGTTGAAAGGCGCTCCGCAGTAAGAATGGAAATTATACATTTTTCTGTCGACTGAGAAATAATTTCAAGGCCTCAATGAGTCTGAATAGAAAACCTGGAGCGTGTTGTGACCGAACGTGACACGGATGTGTGGAAGCTGTCTCACCACGCTGAACCAGCTGCTGCAGGACTCCTTTTTAAAACGTAAAGCTTCAGTGTGCTCAGCAATCAGGAAGTTCTTCTGTCTCCTCACTTCATTATTAAAACTCAGACTCTCTAGTCTCTGCAGGAAGGGGCTGAAACTTGAGACGCTATAATGGAGAGGAAAAGGAGGAGACTTGGTGAGATCAGATATTCACGTGGGAACGAGGGCTGAAGGGACCTGAAGTTTATTATGGGATGCGTGCGAGCAAGAACAACATGATGGTTGCAGCGTGTTCGGCGGAGAAGAGACGAAGGACGGGTAAATAAAGGAATTCTTCATACATCGTACAGCGAGGCTGTGTTTAGGTCTGAGAGGGGAAGGGGAGCATGGGCCATCATTCAGGACACAATGAGGGCTGTGTGTGTGTGTGTGTGTGTGTGTGTGTGTGTGTGTGTGTGTGTGTGTGTGTGTGTGTGTGTGTGTGTGTGTGTGTGTGTGTGTGTGTGTGTGTGTGTGTGTGTGTGTGTGGTTTAAAGAGCATGTTCGTGGAGAAGTGTGGACTTGTTTAAAGAGACGCTGAAGAGGAGAAATATTTGATGTGTTCCGCTTCATTTATCCCAAATAGCCTCTTGAATAGTTTCATGTTCTTCGAACAGAGTAATGAAGGTCGTCTTCAGCTGCTGTCGCTCTTTAACTGGACAAACTCTCTGTTGCTGTTGTGATATTTAGTTTAGGGATGCCAAATGTTGATGATTTATTCGTGCCATAAGATTTCACCCCGAGACGTTGCTTCAGCTCCACCATTCATTTCTGATTTACAGTCACATTATCAGAACTGAAAGCTTCTGTGTCTGACGTGTTTTTGATTTTTAATATTTAAAGAGGCGGCTTTAAATATATTTTTGAGATGAAGATATTGTCCAGTTCTTACAGTACAGTGATTTAAACTGTAAGCAGCTGTGTCATCACTACGTGACCCGGTACAGGTGGGCTTTGGGAGCTCAGCGATGAAGACCTGTTGCTTGTCCTTCATAGCGGGAAGTTGGAGAGTCACCTCGGCACAAAACAAGCACACCTCTCGTATTTCAGCAGCCAGACCTGTTACCTGCTGGTGAAACTGAGTCATTCAAGTAGAAAGTGGCTCTTTACAACAAATACTACACTGATCTTAAGAGAAAACTCATTGAAGTTTTCTTATCACGTCTCTGTTAGTTCAGTCTGTGGATATCCGCTTATTGTCAGCGTGGTCAGGAACAGTGTTGAACTTTTACTGCCGCTCAGCAGAACTACAGGAACATGTTTGTATCTGCAGATCTTTTATAAATAATGATGCCTAGAATTGAGCTTAACTTGCTTTTAACTTGATGAAAGAGCATTTGTCACTTTTATCTAATGAGCTCTCAGCAGTTCAGTGTTCCCACAGAGGAACCGGGTTCCCCACCGGACCTCCTGGACCAGAACCTCACATCTCCTTATGTGATCAGTGTCGTTAGTAGATGATGATGTCACATATTAAAAACATGGCATTGGCTGTGAAATAGTGCTATGTTGTGTGTTGTTTTTTTTTTTATTATTCTTAAGGCTACTGTATATTTTACAAAACAAACAGCAGGAGAAATGTAACATGGTTCAGAAGGAACACATACTGGGACATCAACAACCATTTTACATTAGTTCATAAAAACAATGTTAAAGTATGCAAGAGCCCAGATATCATCTGTAAATTGGTCAAAAAAAATTAGGAAGTGGAAACCAGAAGAGCAACAAATGAGAGTTTGTCCATCTTTTTGAGTAAAAAGTCCCACAGTCATGTAACACTTTATCACCAGAACCAGAACCAGAGTTCAAACATGTAATCATGAAGTATCTTCTGTTGGAGACACACGTACACACTCTGACAGATTTGTCCTGTTGTTTCATCCTGATTCGGTTTGTATTGGTTTCATTGTTAATGTACCAACATTAATCCGTATTGGTCCTGTTGTAATAAAACCAGCAGAGCAGGGTTCTGGTAGCGGGTCGGTCCCGAGGAAGAACGACGGGCCAGAAACCTACTCAGTATTCTGCCTGAGCAGCACAACAACGCTCTGTTGGGAACAAAGAACAAAAGGAACAAGAGCCTTTTTTTTCCCAAATAGTTGTCTCACCCCCCCAAGTTCAACCTTTCATCTTCTCCAGCTATTGTTTTCAGTATTTCTATTAAAAACATTGAATAGTGTTTGTTGAAATTGAACAGTTGTAAATACAGAAAACTACCACAGTAGCTCATAAAGGACATTGTTGTTATTCCATGTAGTTATTATTTTGAGAACATCCTTAATAAACCTATTCAACTGAATAAAAAGACGTTCATTAAATATAATTAGTATTTCTACAGTTTTCTTCTTTTCCATCCCATCATGCCCCTCTGATGTTGGTTTCCAGGTTGCGGTAGTCGTCACCTCGAGCCTCCAGCTGACACGAAGGATGCGGACGATCCTTCCATGAGCTCGTTCGGTGGGGCCGTCCGAGGCCTCCCTCTGGCCTTGGCATCCATGACGCAAGCCGCCACCTCGGACTCGCGCTTCCACCCAAAATGGCGAGCGATCACCGTGGCAACCCTGCTGGCTCTGGTGCTCATGTTATATCTGCACCGGACGGTGGGGGACAGAGACACCCCCACCAAAGGGTACTATCGGACTCGGGTCCAAGACTCTCGGCAGCCTGGTGCAGGCGAGGACGACGTCCTCACCAACAGACTCGCTGCACGCTACCTGAAGAGGGACAAACCGTACAATGACACGTACCCGCTGAGTCCACCGGAGAAGACGCGGCGCGGCGTCCGCTATCGTATCGGTGTGATAGCAGACCTGGACACGGCGTCACGGAGCTCCAAGGACCAGACGTGGTTCAGCTACATGAAAACGGGTCACCTGACGGTGTCAGAAAGCGGCGACAGACTGGAGGTGGACTGGGATGCTGAGACGGTCACGCTGGAGAGTCACCTGGCTGAGAAAGGACGAGGTGAACGGACACACAGTGTTGTAGTTGGACGTATGTGTTGTGTTAGTTTCTGTTAGTTTCTGAGCCCCGTTAACTCTGAGGCCCCCCCCCATTCACTCTGAGCCCCGTTAACTCTGAGGCCCCCCCCATTCACTCTGAGCCCCGTTAACTCTGAGCCCCGTTAACTCTGAGGGCCCCCCCCCCCCCCCCCCCCGTTAACTCTGCTGCAGGTATGGAGCTGTCTGAGCTGGTGGTGTTCAACGGTCACCTGTACAGCGTGGACGACCGTACAGGTGTGGTGTACAGGATCGAGGGCAGCCGGGCCGTCCCCTGGGTCATCTTACCTGATGGTGACGGCTCGATCTCCAAAGGTCAGTTCGACCCCTTAAAGTCTCCGAGGCTTCGGGGGTCCGACGGGTTATTTCACACTAAATCAAGCTTTCTTCTTCTGACCAACAAAAACCCAACAGGGACCCATTTCAGGGAGAAATCTTCTGCCTCTTCTCATCTCTGTCTTTGCTTCTTCTTCCCAGGATTCAAGGCCGAGTGGCTCGCGGTGAAGGATGAGCAGCTGTTTGTGGGCGGCCTGGGGAAGGAGTGGACCACCACCTCGGGGGAAGTCGTCAACAACAACCCCGAGTGGGTGAAAGTTGTCGGCTACAACGGCGACGTGGAGCATGAGAACTGGGTGGTGCACTACAACGCGCTGCGGGGCGCAGCAGGGATCCAACCACCAGGTGATCACACACTTCCTGCTTCTTCTTTACCGTCTCGTCCACATACAGCTGGTTCTGGATCAGTCTCACTTCTTATTTTAAACCCGGAGGGTGCTGATGTTGTATTTCAACTGCTTTATGATTGTGTCATCGTGTGTTCGGTGTGGCCAGAGGCAGAAGGGAACAGGAAGTAGTCGGTCATCCAAACCTTAAGAAGCCAACATGGCTTTTGTGAAAATCACAGCAGTTCACAAAGTTGTTGATTGAACTGTTTTTTATTAAATATTCGACGGTCCTCGCTCAATGCAGCCCAACAACGTCCCTTCTTTTCTGCTCCCTTCTATTTTTTTGCCCTATAATTTTAAAACTCGGTGAACAAAGGCCGTTTCGCTGAATGAGAAGTTAAACATCCTCGTTAAACGTTAAACATCCTCCTTGTTTCACAGATGAAAATTCAATCGGATTGAACTCTTTTCAAAGTGAAGAAGGCCATTTGTGAGCGGATGTGTTCCACTTTAACAGGAAATGGGAACATGAACAAAAATCAGAAGCCAATTTCCGTGTGATTGTAGCAGTCGGCGTGTCGGTCGGTCGGCTCGCCGCCTGAAAGACCAAACTCAAAAACAGCGTTTAGAAAAGTGGAAGTTTGCAGCGATTACTTTTCACCCACGTTTACACCGAGTGTCTAAACCTCCTTCTGTCTCCTCTCCCTTCTACGACTCTCCTCTTCCTGCAGGATACCTGATCCATGAGTCGGCAGCTTGGAGCGAGCATCTCCAGCGCTGGTTCTTCCTCCCTCGCCGCGCCAGCCACGAGCACTACGAGGAGACGGCGGACGAGCGGCGCGCCACCAACCTCCTGCTGTCGTGCCCCGCCGACTTCAGCCAAATAACGGTGGGACACGTCGGCCCGCTCAACCCCACCCACGGCTTCTCCTCCTTCAAATTTGTTCCCGACACGGACGATCAGATCATCCTGGCCCTCAAATCGGAGGAGGACGCCGGCCGGATCGCCACCTACATGATGGCGTTCACGCTAGACGGCCGAGTGCTGATGCCCGAGAGCAAGATAGGAGACGTGAAGTACGAAGGGCTGGAGTTCATCTGACAGCTGCAGATGAAGAGTCTCGGTATTACATTTCTTCTCAGTTTCACTGTGACCCAAAGTGATATATTTCATAATTGTTGGGTCATTTTTAACAGGCTGAAGAGAGGATGAAAAGACCGGAGAATAATGTCATCAACAACAGGACAAGATTTTCTAATGTCTTCAAGCCGTAACTTTCATATCAGCGCTCCTGGATCTGTCTCGTTTAAACCTCCAGGTACGCAGCCTGGTTTGAATCAACACTACTGATATCCCCGAGGATTGTGGGTAAAAACGCTTGTGAATTAGCAGCCGTCAGTCCGTCAAACGTCAGATCGTGTGGATCTCCTTCTACTACAGACGAACTCTGCTGGTCGGACACTCAGGAACAAAGCAAACACGCAAACACACCATGCAAAGATACGTCTTCACAATACTTGAAATATTAAGCCGACACACTGAACTTCCTCTTATTATCCTGACGTAGTGGGTCACTTGGTTTATAATCAATTTCTGCTCCATGAACTACAAGTTATTCTCAGTGGGTTAAACTCACACATTTTAATACACCAAATACTTTAAGCTTCTTAAACCAGAGAACAACAGAATTACCAGCGTTTTTATTTAAAGATTAACCATTAATATATTCCCTTTGTATCCTGTCAAAGATCATTAAAAGTTCTGGTCTTGTTTAATTGTTGTTGTGTTTGATGAGTTTTCCACTAACAGGGATCAACATCTTTATTGCGCTGGATTAAAATATTTACTGAAAAAATTACCACTTCACATTTTTTAATTTTCATGTCTACAAAATCAATAGTAATGCATTATTATTATTTTTTTTTATTATACAGCAGTTTAAATTTAATGAAGCATTTCAGCTACAGATTATCTCATTAAACAAAAAAGACATTTATAATAGGCTGGATTATTTTATCATCCTGCCAAATCTGCGATTATTCACACAGTTACGTCTCGAAATCAACTCAAACCTGAGGAAAAAGTCCCCGTGGAAAAACCCTTGTTCACAAGCTTGTTGCCATGGCGAGGACGTCCTGAGGTAGACCGACCGTTCGTATAGGTTTGAAGGAGCCCAGTTTAGAATAAAAGTCGAGCATCTTCTGATCGCTCTGCCTCACCTCACAGAACACGCCTCTGGACCCTGAAAGGAAAATCAGGACGTGTTCAATAAAGACGATGTTTTAAACACCCCAAATAATCTCCGTCCACTCAGCCGCTCTACACGTGTAGTTAAAGAACAACTTGTATCTAAACAGAAATAATCACAGGCAGCACACGTAACAGGTGTTTATGCTTTGAAACTACTTCAATTCTGTTTCAAGAACAAATGAAAAGCAGATTGAACAGCAGTTTACAATAACAGGCCCACCGAACAGCTCCCCCTTGTGGTCATTTGTTTGCCTGATGAACTGCAGTTTTAGAAGTTCAGTGCTGGATCGGATCAGTGGAAGGGACACTCTGCCTGTGATTGGATGTTACACTGCAGTAGGGTTCGTTTTGGGGACCAGTTGGCCGCCAGTGAAGCGACCAATCACAGCAGAGTTTAGAGCTGGCATCCAATGGGCACCAAGCTTCCATCAGCTGCATCAGGAAAGAACAAGTTCACCTACCGCTGCTCCTGATGGAGGACAACAGCTGACCAATCATACGCTTGGCTGGGGACGCATCGGTGACGCGGGGGAGCACCTGTACAGCAACCAGGGAGGGGAACTCCTCACTTACTGCCCTCTAGAGGTAGGAGAGGAACTACAGTCATGTGATGCTGCATTTTATGGTCATCTTGCGTTCTGGAAACAAACACGTTGCATTTCTCCACCTGAATCTTGGCTGCAGCTGGTTTGGCGTTAGTGAGAGCGAGCGCGTAACCGCACATCCCGACCTCATCCTCCAGAACCAGAGCACACCGAGGGGAGGGGGGCACGTCACCGGCCGACAGGCTGCAGGAGTTCACAGGTGAAGGTGAAATGAAGCTGCTAACAACAGAAATATTCTGGATAGAATAACTGACCCGGTGTTACCTGTCGCTGATGAGTGGAGGCTGTGCCATCAGGGCAGCTTCGCCTTCTCCGCTCTGCATCTCCCTGAAAATCCTCTGCACCTCCATCTGAAACAGGAAACCGTACCGAGTTACAGAACTTCTGGATGTGGATTAAAAGGTGACGCAATGTGTGAGGGTCCGCCATCCTCACCGTGTCCTCGGGGCAGTAAGGCCGTATGGAGTACACCGACGTCATGGCAGGACGTCTGAACAGGTCCCTGTTTCCATGTCCAGGTAGCATCCTCTGTAAGTACGCACATACACTATATTATTAGAGCCCGATGGTGAGAAAGCCCTGTTGTTATCCAAGTGATTATTATGATTCTCCGTAAACAACTGCATTTTTGGAGGCTTTATCATATTCAAAAACTCATGAAAGTTGGTACACCCGTCTCTCCTGGTGAAAAATTTGCTATTTTAGTGGGAGTCGAGAGTGGGCGTGGCCAAATGGCTCGCTCGCGCCCCCTAAACAGATGCCCCGGCGGCTCCATTTACCTCCATGCATGAAATTCGGTGGACGTGTATCACACCTAGACGTACAAAAAAGTTATATTGCACCATTACCTCAACTCAACAGAGAGTCCGCCACTTTGAATTTAGTTGCCATTTTTGGCGATTCGCACGTTGTACTTTAACAAACTCCTTCAGATTTTGTCGGACCGACTTCAAATTTAGTCTGTGCACTCTGAACATCTTTGGAATTAAAAGTTATCATAAGAATTTAAAGACTTTTTTTTTTTTTCATATTTTGGACATGATATAGTATAATCTATATCTGTAGTTAGAGCAGTTGCCTCAGTGAGAAGTAACTTGAGGCATGCATGTCAGTTCAGAAAAAGGTCATACTCCAAAAAGTCATGAAAAGTCAACCAAAATATCCAAAGTATGTTGTCCAAAATATTCAAAGAAAAGTCATATCGTCCAAAAAGTGCCCCAAAATTCATTTTTGTAGAGTATAGAGTTGTATAGTATAGAGTATACAGTATAGAGTAGAGTATACAGTATAGAGTATACAGTATAGAGTAGGGTATACAGTATAGAGTATACAGTACAGAGTATATAGTATAGAGTATACAGTATAGAGTATACAGTATAGAGTAGAGTATACAGTATAGAGTATACAGTACAGAGTATATAGTATAGAGTATACAGTATAGAGTATACAGTATAGAGTAGAGTATACAGTATAGAGTATACAGTACAGAGTATATAGTATCGAGTATACAGTATAGAGTATAGAGTATATTGCATATAGCATATAGCATATAGTATAGAGTATACAGTATATAGTATACAGTATATAGTATAGCCAGGGCGATGCGGCTAAGTTTGATGTTTGGCTGTGACACAGGAAGTTGATGTTTAAGGTCAAACGATGCTCCAAACCTCATGAAACTTTGAACTTGTGTCAGGCACCAACTTTCATTCGTTTTTAAAGATGTTAAAGCTGCCTTTTTTTTTAAAAGAAGAATAAAGAACAAGATCGAGAAAAAAAATAGAACTGCAAGCGGGAATATGCCAACCCTCACGTGCTGCACGTCGGGCATCCAGCGGCCCCGACCCGTTGGATCCCCGACGTGAAGCTGCGAGGGCTGCAGATCACTGCTTGCAGTTTTAATTATTATTATTATTATTATTATTATTATTATTATTATTATTATTCCACAAGTCAATGATCTGTAAGAATGTTTAAAAGATGAAGAGGCCTCGTATGAAATCAGTGTGCTGGTTACCTGGAACTCTCCAGAGAGGCCTCCTCTGAAGCCCCAGGGTTCAGGGTCATCTTCCAGTAACTGGGCCGAGGGTGGACCCGACCCACCTACGGGGCACAAAACACGCTTCAAGCTGTAGTAGGATCAAAAGCGGGAAATTGGTTTCTTTAACCCCCCCAATTAACTCCATTTGAATCTCCACGTTTGCAAAGTTGGGAGTTTCAGGGTTAAAAATGACTTAAAAACCTCGTTATTTTGCACATAATTAGATTTTTTTTCTTGAGAGTTCTGATATAATCCCGTTATGTTGGAGTCCTCATTTCCCCTTTGAACATAAACAGGAAATCAGGAAGTCCAGATTTCCAAAAAAACTGTGCCGGAGGAGTATGAAGCTTCACATATACGAGATGGTCACAGGAAGGCGTCGTCTCACCCAGCGTCTTCACGTGTGCTCTTGCCAGGCCGACGCCACTCTTGATGTCACAGATGTAGTTGTACAGGTCGTACAGGATGCTGCGGTTCGGGGCGTTCGACAGGCGGTTGAACATCTGCACCACCGCATCGCACATGTCGTCGAACCGCTGCGCTCTGGAGCGCCACTCCGCCGTCTGAGGAACACCAGCGAGCGAGACGTCAGCGTGAGGACAACGCGCACGACATTAATCTGCATTTGGGGAAAATAGAACCGATATTTACTTTGTCGGTCTCTGCGGTCCCGGCCGGTCTGTGGTTCCTGAGCCAGTCCAGCTCCTGCAGCATGGTCCTGGCCGTGGCCCCGTGTTCGTAGGGCAGGTAAAAGAGGTCCGACAGCAGCTTCAGGTCGTCCGTGGTCAGCGGCTCGGCGGTGTAGAGCGGGTTCTCCCCGGGACCGGGAACGTAGGAGATCTCGCTCACGTCCGTCTGCATGGGCTCCTCATCGGACGAAGCTTTCTTGAGGCGAGTGGCAGGACGACGAGGACCTGGAAGACACAAAGCTCTGACTCACTTCTTCTCTACGTGATATAATGAAACCGTCTTTCCTGAGACTGCTAGTTACCTCCTGGTTGATCCGTGCTCATGAACTCCTGCAGCCAGTCGGTGAGGGCCAGCGTCAGGGCTCTCTGAGGGCTGTAGGAGGCGTCCTGCTCCTCAACGCCTGCTGCTGGAGGTCAGAGACGCAGGCAGACGGTGATGGAGCTCTGTGACCCGACGATGAGCCTCGTTGTAATAACACAACATATTTCACAACCTGAACCGCCAGGCCCGACTCCATCAGATTATTGAATTACTTCAGCAGGTTTCAGAGGGTCGGGCTCTGCGCTGCAGTGGATGAATGAACTGTGCAAAGGGGCGGGGCTTATTACACAGCTGTAGGTGTGATGTGTGACAGAGATTACAGAAGATGTAAAACAAAATGAAACTAAACCCTGAGGAAGTTTTGGTGAAACAAGCGTCAGGTGGTTTTTATTCAGTGAGCAGCTGTTTTATAGCGACCGGGTCAGATTTAGACGAACGTGCTTGTTTCTCCAACATTTCAGGCAGCGACTGGTTTGTTCCTGTATAAAAATCCTCTTTACGACTTCATTTCCACTTGATCAAGATACTCCTTGCATGATAACCAACTTCAGAGCAAAGTCCTGTTTTTTTGGCGTTTGTAGAAAAGTAAAATACTTTATCGATCAATCAAAGTAAAACTCACCCATCTCCACGTCCCTCTGTCCTCCGTCAGCTTTACACCACGTTGCCAAAGTGTGGATGGCCACGAAGTTTGAGTGAAACTCACAGTTGGGGTTTGTGAGGACTCCTCTCAGTTTGGGAATCAGCTCAGTGGGTCGGTCCTTTTTTAAGAGAAGATAACGTTACAGATGCTGCGCTCAGACATACACACAATACAAACACTGTTATTATAAGCTATTAAAATATACCTTATAAGGTCCCAGGAAGAGCCTCTGGGGGTCGTAATCGTTGGCATGAATATTGTCCCAGATGACTGGTGCCCTTTTCAGGACAGAAGACACCTCCTCGATGGATTCAACAGAGATTTTGTGGGATACCACTTTGGGACCTAGCCACAACAAATATGCGTGAGAGAACGGTATCGCTGATGACTTCTGGGAAATTTAAGATGATGGCAGCAGGTTGAAGCTGCAGGTGAGCGCGACCTCACCGGTCCACAGCACGTCGATGCCCGGCAGCAGCGTCTCTCCCACGGTCTGCAGGTAGGAGGACCGGGACACGCTGGGAGTGCAGAAGGCAGCGCAGTAATCTGCAGCAACAGGGCGGAAGGAGAAAGACAGAAAAATGAACTTTCTTTTCTTCCACGCCGTCGTCTGTTTCTACTCGCGTGTCACTTTCGCAGTCTGACCTGTTGGACAGAAGAGGAAGGTCTCGGGTTCCTCTAAGTGCTGGTACACCTGGTTGGTGATGGCCACCTGAGCGTGGGCGAAGGAGCTGAACGCCTGCCGATCGGCCGGACACATCTCGGCCTCGATGTCGTCAAAGAGTAACGAGAAGGACCTGCAGCCGAAGCCCCTCACCTGGAGAGGAAGGAAGAACCACGGCCACCACAAGTCAATGATGGATCATAACGTTGAACTTAAAGTTTACACACGTTCAAATGCATGTTACTTCTCTGTCACTGTTGTCATGCTGGAAAGAGTTATTCCACCAGAATTAAACTGATCCGGTTTGTGTCTGTTTTACTGCAGTGACTTTCCCATGAAGTGTCCTAAAGAAACCCTTCAAGAGCCATAAAGCTGAATACAACCGCCGGTTCAATGATCTGTAGCGTCCTGCTCCACCCGTCACCTTCACACAGTCCCACCTGATCCAGCTTCCTCTTCAGGGCAGCGACTTCTTTGGGGTTGGAGAAAGTGATGTCCAGACCGGGCGAGATCGCGTAGATGAAATCGACGTCGTGCTGTTTGGCTGCTGATATCAGAGCCATCAGTTGTTCTGGTGCAAAGACATGATGAGGAAGAAAAAGCTGTTCAGCTTCCAGCTCACAGGAAGAATCAGAAGAAAGACACAACAAAGAATGTCAAATCAGCACTTTTAGTTTTCAATACTGTTTTGTCTGATGGTGAAATGTATGAAAATGTACAAATATAACAGTGTGAGATGGTCAAAAGTCCACCGACCGAAACGGAAGCAGGAAAGCTGAAACACATCCTCACTGTCGAGGCTTTCATTTTGGTTTTTGATTGAATTTTTGTAACTTTGCTCCAAAATTAAAACCCAGAATTAAAATTAGAACATTTGTAATTTAATGAACTAGATGATGAATTCCTGGAAGGTAAGAAAACAACACGTTCATACCACAAGAAGTTACTTTCCATTCAGACCTTTCAGAATAACTATGAAAATATTCATATTTCAGAAGACCGTCATCATCCTCCACTTCCACCAGAGGTTTGTGATTTGGGAGATTGAGACCCACCTGCCTCCTCAGCCGAGTACAAGTCCCTCCAGTACATCCTGTGTTTGTAGTCGTCCTTCGGGGCGTACAGGTACGTGTTCAAACCCCACTTCTGCTGCCTGTCAACACCAGCAACCGTCCATTCATTCATTCAACCTTTATTTATACTCGACATTGAGGTTGACCCTTGTTTACAACGACATGGAGTCATTTACAGAGGAAAGAACCAATAGAAACAACGGCAGTGATCACAGCAGTAAAACGAGCTGATGGAGATGAGATTGTACCACAGATTAGATTATAGTTCATCATTTAAATGTCAGATGAACGAAGATTAACCTGAAAGAGGAATTAAAATCAACAAAAACATCAAATAAGAAAGTGATAAGAAGCATTAAATTATAAATCATGTAGTTTGAGTAGATAAAACGGAGTAAAGTACAGTTATATAAAATGATTACAATCAAAGATTTAAACTCAAACTTTGGAAATGTGTGAACAGAATAAGTGAACTGATTTTAAGGAGATTCTGTATTTTGTTGCAGGAGTCACTAAAGTTAAAAGCAGACTTTCCAACAATCACTACTGACCATGAAGTCACACGCTGGGACAGCGGATCAGACCGAGTTTTGTATGAAGCCAAGCAGGTTATTTTTTTATGATCAGGAGACCTCTGCTCACATTAAAGTTAAGATATAAATTCTTATTTGCATAATAATATCTGGTCACTGCTGTTAGTCTTCATCATGAAACCCAATCCAGGCCATTATTTTCACTACTTTTGAAAAATGTGTACGTGCATTTCCACACACCTCTGAAACAGCTCTGTTCTTTGCTCCATAGTCCACGGACGCCCATAAAAACCTGCAACAAGCAAAGGTCAAGTTGTGTTCCACATTATTCCAAAAAAACATCTTTACATGACAGCTGGAGGCTCAACGTGCAGGTTTACATCTTGGTTGGACCACCAACAGGGGTCTGCGGGTCCACTTTGGGCCCCCGGACCCCAGTCTGCTCACCTTCCACTACGCCGCTGATGAAGCGCTTGGTCCCGGTTCGGCTGTGCCTCTCGGCACCGCCCGGTTTCGACATGGTTCGCTGCTGAGTTCAGACTTGTCGTCTCTTCTCTCCTCTGAGACTCGGACCTGTCAGTCACCTCCTTTCTTTCCTTTCCCTTTTATTGCAGCGTCTTCTCGCGCCTGCGCTGATCAGGCTTTTTTAAACGTTGCGCAACATGACGCCGACATGATCTGAAGTCTGCAGCTGTAAACACGCGAATAAAAGACAATAAAAGACAACTATTGTTTCATGATGACTGAAGTTCACCTCTGATTCAGACGCACGTTGAAGGTGTCCGACTACCGGGTGGACGTCTTAAAGAGACAGTGTCCCCGTGTGTTAGGAAAAATAGTAACTCATTGTCAGTGTGTAAATTAAGTACTACCATGTGTGCAAAGTTTCCTTTGGTCTATGTGTGTAGTAGTTGAAAGGTCACTACTACACACATAAATCACGAATTCCTGTCTGGTAGCACACATCATCCCCTCGGAGGAGGAGGAACTGGCTTTAATTTAGTAGAGCACGTAGGTTAAAAGAAAACATACCCATAAGGTGTGAAGAGCATTGAACCCCTATGCACTCACGTTATACAACATGTGCACATACTTATAGGAATGTAATCACGTGATGTTTTATAACCCCATGTATACAATAAAAGGAGCAAAGAGGGAAGTCTGATTCGGAGTTGGCTGATGCCAGGTGAAGAGCTTACAACTCGAAGACCTGCACGGACTTCCCTTGCTGCAAGTAAAACTCAGATTTGGTGCCAAGCTTTGTGTTTGTCTGACTGGGTTTGATTCTTATCCTATCAGCGCTATGTTACGGTTCTGAACCCAACACCGTGACTTAAAGGGACAGTGTCCAGGTGACTTAAAGGGACAGTGTCCAGGTGACTTAAGGGGACAGCGTCCACGTGACTTAAAGGGACAGTGTCCCTGTGACTTAAAGATAGTGTCCACGTGACTTAAAGGGACAGCGTCCACGTGACTTAAAGGGACACTTCACCTGAAAACACAGGCAAATACTCTAATTGTACCACATGTTCTCATTAACTACATCCCTAAATTTAACAGGGCCATTGTTAGTGGGATTTGTATGTCGTGTGCTTTACTACAGATGACATGTAAAAATGTCTGCGTGACAAATTATCACAAAAACCAGTAAAAAAATTTTTATTTTTAATATATAAAACTTTACCAGTGCTATGGAATGCAACCAATCTTGTGTTTTCAAACGAGTACATGTTAGTTTTATACATCCAAATCTGCATGCGTGTAAAGAGTGCTACATATCTGTACATATAAACTGTACATATGAAAAATGCATGCATGTACAATTAATTAAGAATAAAAAAAATAAAATAAAAAAAAAAAAGTTTGCTACACAGGAATGAGCACGATGCTCTGAGGTGATCGAAAACATGCTGTTCTTCAGCTCGGTGTCGTCCTCCCTCCGCTACCTCTTCAATCCTCGCTGCGCCTGTTTCAGCAGCGAATCAAAGTCCAGGTCCTCAAACCGGCTCTTCGATGGAGACGCTTCGGCATCTCTGTTGGCGTCTGAGGAGAAAAGGAACATTTATGGTTTCACTTTTATGCTGAACGAGTTCAGGCTTTGAGATCCCTCAATAAACAGCGTTAATGCTTCGCAATAAATACACATGTTCGGTTCCTTTAGAGGGCAAAATCGAAGCGGATCATCTTAACCAAACACGTCATGTTATACGGCAAGATCATTTAAAATGATTGATGTGTTGTTGTTTAGATGACAGCGTTTATCACGTGAACAATAATCCTGCAATTTGTGAAGCATTCAAATGTTTAAAAATAAAGTTCAGTTACTAAAGTTAAATTTTTTCACATTTAATAATGAAGTCATCAGATTTAAGGAAAGTGAAACAGAAATCTGCAGCGACACCAGAAAATATCCAAGAATTTAAGTGGGCTTGTGCTGAGTCAGTAATAATCATTTACCAACATGACATTAAAGGCTCATCGAACAGTTTCAAGATGAACTTGAATGAAGGGAAACATTCTCCAGATCCACATCATTAGAAACTCATCCATCTGAAAGTTACTGCAGCTGTTGCAGATGATTGACAGCTTCTCAGCAAAAGGAAAACATGGGAATGATGAACTAGTTCTGCAGAAGGTTTTCAGGGCATTAAAGTATTTCTGTGGTTTTCCAGGACGTGTGGGAAGTGTTTCCTTCAGCGTCGTGTTGTCTCACCCAGATCTGCGTAGTGTGAATTACAGAACTGACGTCTTCCACCAAAGCAGATGTCAAACGGCATCTCGTCAGGCTTCCGTAGTTTGCCGCCGTTGTCGATGGCGGCGAAAGCGTCTTCGGTGTTGTAGAAGGTGACGAAGCCGTAGTGATCGCTGGAAGAAGCAGAGACGGACGTTGAACGCAGAACAGCTGATGAATATGGAAGCGACGAGACGCCGTCCTCACGTACCCTCGATCTCTGAAGTGCAGCGACACACATTCCACGTCTCCGAACTGAGAGAAGCGCTCTCTCAGCTCGTCGTACGTCATCGACCTGCGGATGCGGCCGACGTACACGACTCTGCGCTCGTCCTGCGTGAAGGATGAAACATCGTGAGATTAATACACGATTAATAAAAAAGATAAAACAACACCGACACGTCCGCCGGCTTTCACTCACGATGGCTTTCAGTTTCTGAATCCGGATCTCGTGCTCCCGCCGGAGCTTCCTGGACTCTCTGCTGCTGCGGTGACGATGATGACGATGACGACGATGATGACGATGATGAGAGGAAGATGGAGACTGAAGTTACACTCTTCAACTGACCTTTAAACAAACACGTGATTTGTTTTACTAACAGCCATCAACTGACCTGCAGACATCCCTCCACCGCCGGCGGCACACGTCCGAGGACGGGGACCGGGACCGGGACCTGGATCTGGACCGGGACCGGGACCAGGATCTGGACCAGGATCTGGATCTGGACTGGGACCAGGATCTGGATCTGGACCGGCTGGAGTAGGAGAGCCTGTAGCACCGAGGAGGGGAGCAGGAAACGGAGGACGAGGAGGAGGACGAGGACGAAGACGAGCTGCTCTCTGAACGCTTGTGATGAAGTCTGTGAGACGAGACGGACGTTAAGATGAAAACGATGAAGAGAAAATCAAACCCACGACCCAAACCGAGCTTCAGTACCTCGATCTCTTCGGAGAGCGCGCCGCCGAGCTGTAGGAGGACGAAGACGAGGAGGAAGGTGAGCTGGAGTCGGACCGCGGGGATCTCCTCCGGTACCTCCTCTTGTCCCGGCCTCTGACGGGCGGACTAGGAGGAGGAGTGGGCAGACTGCAGGCTGCCGTCTCCGACAGCAGCAGAACTTTGTGTGTGGACGGTTCTGCCTCCGACCCGGTCCGGAGTCGATGCACCTCAGACTTCGTTTGTCCGGCTGATGTCTGTTTTTTGCCTTCAGCGGCTGCACATGAGTTCTGGATCCTCGGCTCCAGTTGGGTTGTAGGAACCTCTCCGGGTGAGGAAGGGTTAGTTCTGTTTCCCGGATCCACAGACCCACAATAATCGTGATCAGAGGAAATATGAGAGTACATGTGAGGGGCGATCTGAGCAACAGGCAGTTCTGCCGGACCTGCGTGCGTCCTGCGGACCGGTAACGGACGGGGCTCTATGATCTGGATGGCCTTGGACGGAGCGTTTCTCCGTCTTGCAGGCGTCTCTTGCCGGCTGCTGAGGATGACTTCGGTGCGGAGCGGCTCCGGGACGTCCTCGTCCTCCAGCGTCTGAAGGTCCGGCAGCTTCCCGACGGCTTTTTGCGTCCCGGGAGTTTCTGAAGTGCTCAAAGTTTCCCGAGGCTCCGCTGAGGTCCCGTCTGGTCCCGCGGGCCGACGTCTGTCCGGGTTTGAAGGGGAAGCAGCACCGACCGGTTCGGACTCACAAACTCTCTCCTCTTTAGCTGGAAGAGGAAGAATTAAAGAGGTTAAACAAGACGGGCCATCAGCATCCATCAACACGGCGTCAGCCATCAGTCATGTGACTTCCCACCTTGTGTTTCCTCAAACTGCTCCAGCAGGCTGGTCAGATCAGACGCTTCGATTCCTGACGGACGACAAACAGACGTGAAACTCTTTATTGACATCACAAACACTGATGGAGCTTTGGGGCCTTTATTTCAGGAATATGGGATTTCTAGTGAGTCTTAGTTCAGCATCCAGACTGGGATTATAACACCAAGCAGCACCCATAAAGCTCAAATATGAACGTAGCATATCTTGTTTGTGTAATTCATCACTGCCTCCAGCCAGTTATTAATTACCAAACCTGTCTTCTTCTGGCTAGTTCCTGAAATGTCAAACTGCCTTCAGGTCAGATGAAGTCCACCTGCGTGTCTCCACAGTTTACCTGAGTCTCCTGCTGCGCTCTGCCCCCTGCAGGCGGGTGGAGGAGGTTCTGGTTCCTCCGTCAACTCCTCCTCCTCAGATGAAGCAGCGTCTACGGGAGAAGATGGCTGACTGACGTCTGGCGTGAAGGATGGACTTACTGGTCCCACTGCGTCAGGACTCGGCGACTCTGGACTCTTTGGTACCAGCTGGGTTTCTAGTTCGTTACACTTTGTAGAGACGTCCGAAAGTTTCTCCGTGAACTCGGTTTGGACTTCCTGAGGCGGCGCCGTGCTCTCCGGGTCACCGTCCTCGTTTTGTAACGACGCGTTCGGCTCCGTTGGTTTCAGTTGGTTTTGGATTTGGTGGATTTGGTGCAAGCGTGTGGTGCTCTGCGGGCCGGACTCTCTGCTGGGCCGCTCCACCGTGGACTCTGTCTGGAGGACCGGCAGCGGGAGGAGGACCGGCAGCGGGAGGAGGACCGGGTTTGGAGGATCACTACTGAGTCGTATCGGCTTCTTGACGGGACTTTTCTTGCTTTGGGACAAAGTGACATTTGGGCGATCTGGCAGCGGACTCGCAGGCGAGATGACTTTGGATTCGGTCCGCGGGCGCTTTAATCCGCCGCGGCGTGGATGGGTGGGCGGTCGGGTCTCTGAGGGTCCGGGTGGAGCAGCAGGACTGGAGGAGATGCTGGAACCAGCCTGGTGGAGGTCTGGAGGAGGGGGCGTGGCCTTTGGTCTCCAGCTGCTCCGTTTCTGCCCCTGCAGACACAGGATGGGGATCAGCTCCGTGGGCGGCTCGGAGACGGAGGGCCACTTGGTGGTGTAGTTCCCCTGTTTCTCCACCAGGGGCTGCCTCTTCTGGCGCAGCTGCCGGTACTGCTGGAGGCTGAGTGACTTGGCCTTGGTCTCCCCTCTGAGCGGCGGCGCCTCGGCCTGTGAGGACGACGCCGGCTGTTCGAGTGACGCCGACTCAGCTTCACTCGTCAGATTCTTCTCGTTCGTTTTTGTGTCCGCGGGTTGAAACGAAGCCACCTGAACGGCGCCGAAGCTCACCCTCTTCTTCTCCCTGGATGGAGGCGCTCGGCAGGAGGTACCGTTCAGCAGCACGCTCTTCAGGAGCTGCCCGTTCTCTTTTCTCTCCACCTCGTCCGCCCCCATCGTCTCTTTGACGGGTGCCTCGTCGTCAGACACGACGTTTATCTCCTCGTCGCTCTCCTCGGTGGGCTTCTCGTACCTCCACACCTCCTCCTGGGAGAAGACGGTGCGGTCGGTCCTCAGCTCGTCCTCCACGTGCAGCTGCAAGCAGTAGGGGTGCATGATCCTCACCAGGCTGACCAGAGAGGTGGAGCTGAAAACCTCTACTTCGGGCTCTGCCTTCTTGTTCTTTGGGTGAAACAACATCTGGTTTTGCTGTTTGAACATCTGCTTCAGCCCGTTCGTCTCTGTTTTGGTCTCCGGGTCCTTTTCTGCACCGCTTTTTATCGTGAACGGCACGTTTGGCGGTTTGGGTCGCGGTCTGAGTCGGTGGACGAGCGAGAGCTCCTGGAAGGGCGAGAGAGTCTGAGGAGGTTAATGATGGGTGACGGCTGAGCGACCGTCAGTGTCTTTGTGTTATTATATTACCAGTAAGAGTGATCATCAATAAATGATCAATTCATTTCTCTTTTATGACTCATCTTAAATGCAGCCATGCTGGATATGTGTCAGGACCAATGGGACGTCTCATACTGTGTAATAATACAGGACTCCCAATCTGTCCAAGGAATCATTTTCCAGAACATTTCCAGTGAATTATTTAGGTGACATCATTGTGGTATGTCGGGTGTTTATTTGATGAATGTATTGTGATGTTTAGAGATTTTTCTGCCCACCACCGAGTCGTCTCTGAGCAGCCGGGTGTCCGGCAGCGTGTCGAAGGGAGACAGCGTCCCGTCGTCGTCCTCCACGCTGTCCAGCATCTCCGTCAGGGCGGACAGGAGAGTCTCACTCTCATCCTCCGCACCGTTCTTGCCCTGAAATGAGGAAGCAAATTAAATTTTTATTTGATTTATCAGTAAAAATTCAACCACTTGTGAACTTTTTCAGACTCTTGGCGGCGTTCCTCAGATCGTTCAGGTGAATCTTCAACTCTGACCTCTGCTGCAACGCTGGAGTCTTCAAAGATCGCCAAGATGGAGCGATCCACGTCTTCTCCTTCCAATGCACCTCGACTCAGCACCAGCTGCACAGAAAGAGAATAAAAGATCAAATATCTCATTATATCATCCTTACAGCGCACTCCAAGAGGATTCATCGATTATTAAAAGAATCGGTGATTAATTTTCATCCCGGCAGCTGTTGAATGTTTAAATATGAAGAGCTGCAGACAGACTGCAAAACATATTTGAGGTGCAACACTGCTATAACATGTATGTGGAGGATACAACACTACTGTAACATGTATGTGGAGGTACAACACTACTGTAACATGTATGTGGAGGTACAACATGTATGTGGAGGTACAACACTGCTGTAACATGTATGTGGAGGTACAACACTACTGTAACATGTATGTGGAGGTACAACATGTATGTGGAGGATACAACACTACTGTAACATGTATGTGGAGGTACAACACTTCTGTAACATGTATGTGGAGGTACAACACTACTGTAACATGTATGTGGAGGATACAACACTGCTATAACATGTATGTGGAGGTACAACACTACTGTAACATGTATGTGGAGGTACAACACCACTGTAACATGTATGTGGAGGTACAACATGTATGTGGAGGTACAACACTGCTGTAACATGTATGTGGAGGTACAACACTACTGTAACATGTATGTGGAGGATACAACACTGCTATAACATGTATGTGGAGGTACAACACTACTGTAACATGTATGTGGAGGTACAACATGTATGTGGAGGTACAACACTTCTGTAACATGTATGTGGAGGTACAACACCACTGTAACATGTATGTGGAGGATACAACACTGCTATAACATGTATGTGGAGGTACAACACTACTGTAACATGTATGTGGAGGTACAACACTGCTGTAACATGTATGTGGAGGTACAACATGTATGTGGAGGATACAACACTACTGTAACATGTATGTGGAGGTACAACATGTATGTGGAGGATACAACACTACTGTAACATGTATGTGGAGGTACAACATGTATGTGGAGGATACAACACTACTGTAACATGTATGTGGAGGTACAACACTGCTGTAACATGTATGTGGAGGTACAACACTACTGTAACATGTATGTGGAGGTACAACATGTATGTGGAGGATACAACACTACTGTAACATGTATGTGGAGGTACAACACTTCTGTAACATGCATGTGGAGGTACAACACTACTGTAACATGTATGTGGAGGATACAACACTGCTATAACATGTATGTGGAGGTACAACACTACTGTAACATGTATGTGGAGGTACAACATGTATGTGGAGGTACAACACTGCTGTAACATGTATGTGGAGGTACAACACTACTGTAACATGTATGTGGAGGATACAACACTGCTATAACATGTATGTGGAGGTACAACACTACTGTAACATGTATGTGGAGGTACAACATGTATGTGGAGGTACAACACTTCTGTAACATGTATGTGGAGGTACAACACCACTGTAACATGTATGTGGAGGATACAACACTGCTATAACATGTATGTGGAGGTACAACACTACTGTAACATGTATGTGGAGGTACAACATGTATGTGGCGGTACAACACTGCTGTAACATGTATGTGGAGGTACAACACTACTGTAACATGTATGTGGAGGTACAACATGTATGTGGAGGATACAACACTACTGTAACATGTATGTGGAGGTACAACACTTCTGTAACATGCATGTGGAGGTACAACACTACTGTAACATGTATGTGGAGGATACAACACTGCTATAACATGTATGTGGAGGTACAACACTACTGTAACATGTATGTGGAGGTACAACATGTATGTGGAGGTACAACACTGCTGTAACATGTATGTGGAGGTACAACACTACTGTAACATGTATGTGGAGGATACAACACTGCTATAACATGTATGTGGAGGTACAACACTACTGTAACATGTATGTGGAGGTACAGCATGTATGTGGAGGTACAACACTTCTGTAACATGTATGTGGAGGTACAACACCACTGTAACATGTATGTGGAGGATACAACACTGCTATAACATGTATGTGGAGGTACAACACTACTGTAACATGTATGTGGAGGTACAGCATGTATGTGGAGGTACAACACTTCTGTAACATGTATGTGGAGGTACAACACCACTGTAACATGTATGTGGAGGTACAACACTTCTGTAACATGTATGTGGAGGTACAACACTACTGTAACATGTATGTGGAGGTACAACATGTATGTGGAGGTACAACATGTATGTGGAGGTACAACACTTCTGTAACATGTATGTGGAGGTACAACACCACTGTAACATGTATGTGGAGGATACAACACTGCTATAACATGTATGTGGAGGTACAACACCACTGTAACATGTATGTGGAGGTACAACATGTATGTGGAGGTACAACACTTCTGTAACATGTATGTGGAGGATACAACACCACTGTAACATGTATGTGGAGGTACAACACCACTGTAACATGTATGTGGAGGATACAAAACTGCTATAACATGTATGTGGAGGTACAACACCACTGTAACATGTATGTGGAGGTACAACATGTATGTGGAGGTACAACACTTCTGTAACATGTATGTGGAGGATACAACACCGCTATAACATGTATGTGGAGGATACAACACCACTGTAACATGTATGTGGAGGATACAACACTGCTATAACATGTATGTGGAGGTACAACACTACTGTAACATGTATGTGGAGGTACAACATGTATGTGGCGGTACAACACTGCTGTAACATGTATGTGGAGGTACAACACTACTGTAACATGTATGTGGAGGTACAACATGTATGTGGAGGATACAACACTACTGTAACATGTATGTGGAGGTACAACACTTCTGTAACATGCATGTGGAGGTACAACACTACTGTAACATGTATGTGGAGGATACAACACTGCTATAACATGTATGTGGAGGTACAACACTACTGTAACATGTATGTGGAGGTACAACATGTATGTGGAGGTACAACACTGCTGTAACATGTATGTGGAGGTACAACACTACTGTAACATGTATGTGGAGGATACAACACTGCTATAACATGTATGTGGAGGTACAACACTACTGTAACATGTATGTGGAGGTACAGCATGTATGTGGAGGTACAACACTTCTGTAACATGTATGTGGAGGTACAACACCACTGTAACATGTATGTGGAGGATACAACACTGCTATAACATGTATGTGGAGGTACAACACCACTGTAACATGTATGTGGAGGTACAACACCACTGTAACATGTATGTGGAGGATACAACACTGCTATAACATGTATGTGGAGGTACAACACCACTGTAACATGTATGTGGAGGTACAACATGTATGTGGAGGTACAACATGTATGTGGAGGTACAACACTTCTGTAACATGTATGTGGAGGATACAACACCACTGTAACATGTATGTGGAGGTACAACACCACTGTAACATGTATGTGGAGGTACAACACCACTGTAACATGTATGTGGAGGATACAACACTGCTATAACATGTATGTGGAGGTACAACACCACTGTAACATGTATGTGGAGGTACAACATGTATGTGGAGGTACAACACTTCTGTAACATGTATGTGGAGGATACAACACCACTGTAACATGTATGTGGAGGTACAACACCACTGTAACATGTATGTGGAGGATACAACACTGCTATAACATGTATGTGGAGGTACAACACCACTGTAACATGTATGTGGAGGTACAACATGTATGTGGAGGTACAACACTTCTGTAACATGTATGTGGAGGATACAACACCACTGTAACATGTATGTGGAGGATACAACACTGCTATAACATGTATGTGGAGGTACAACATGTATGTGGAGGTACAACACTTCTGTAACATGTATGTGGAGGTACAACATGTATGTGGAGGTACAACACTTCTGTAACATGTATGTGGAGGTACAACATGTATGTGGAGGTACAACACTTCTGTAACATGTATGTGGAGGTACAACACTTCTGTAACATGTATGTGGAGGTACAACACTACTGTAACATGTATGTGGAGGTACAACACTACTGTAACATGTATGTGGAGGTACAACACCACTGTAACATGTATGTGGAGGTACAACATGTATGTGGAGGTACAACACTTCTGTAACATGTATGTGGAGGTACAACACTTCTGTAACATGTATGTGGAGGTACAACACTACTGTAACATGTATGTGTTGGGACGGCAGACTGTTCATGTGTGTGTCTGTATTGAAACATGTTAAAATCAGAGTTCAGACAGGAAACAGGACGTCAGAAAACGCAGCTTCATCCGGACGTCAGCAGGAACAAACTGTCCGGAACACAAACACGATATTAAACATGTAATCAAACCGGTGATGACGTCAACTAACGGGTCATTAAGCTGTTTCCGGACCGACCCGGTCCAAAAGCGGCGGGCTGATCGATCACGTCCCCGGTCATCACCACCTCGGTAGTACTACGAGCCCGGCGGAGCCACGTGTCGCCATGCGCGCTAGTGGCCTCGCGCGCACCGAAGCACGTAAGAACCGAACCGAGCCGAGCGGCTCGTTTGATGTCGGGTGAACTAAAATGAGGAAAGCGGTACCTCGTCGGCGGTGCTGCCGGCCAGAAAGTCGCTGTCGCCGGCGTTTAAAGCCCCGTCTTTCCCCCTCCACCGCACCGCCATCTTGCTCCTCCACATGGTCCGCTGGCAGGCCGGACGGAGACACGTGGTCACCCTGCTGGGAGCGCGCGGAGAGCACCGACCTGGGATCAGCCGGGAACCCCCGAGTCCGTCACAGAGAGGCCGCGGGCCGGCAGGGACCAGACCCGAGGTCGGTTTATCTGTCGCGTCGTCCTCATCAATTAGTGACTGGTTTTTATCTCGTAAAATACTTTTTTGTTGTTGCTACAAATTCGCATTAATTAATAGATCAAAGATTCACTTTTTTTAATTGATTATTTGGTTGATAAAATTTACGAAAATTAAAGGAGCTGTTCTTTACATTTCTCATACAAATAGTTTGTTTCGGTCTGTTTTCATATCATGTTATTAGCATCAGTAAGTCATATAAATCAGAATTTATTGTTGGAACTTATAATGAAGATTCTTTTAAACATTTTTATGATATTTATTTACTCCTCAAAGCGACACCTAGTGGCCAAATCACACTGGTTCAACTCATAAACAGATAATACGTTTATATTTAACCAAATACATCTCTTTAGATTTAAATAGCATTTCATTTTTAAACTGCAGCAATTTACAAAGAAGCTTTTCAACAGTCAGATGCTGCCTCATTTTATACAATGAAAGACTTGTTCTGTTTTGAGAGCACTAATGGTGTTAATGTAAAATCTCATGTTATAATCCCTGAGAGTTTAATAAAAATATCAGCGCAAGTATTCAACCTCAGCAGCATCATAGCATGTTCGACATATATATTAATAATAAACTGCATTACTCCAATCATCTCTCAAAGTGGTTTCATTATTAATTCTTTCTGCTCCGTCAGCAGAACAAACATATTATGTGCATGTTCAGACGTTTCAATAAGACGTGTTGACTCTGCCGTTAAGAACTGGTTTTACTTGAGATGGCACCAACTGAAGCTCCAGTTCCTCCACGTCAACTTTAATGTGTTCAAGCCTCAGAAACTGTTGATCAGAGTGAACACAATTTAAACGCATTTATCACCTGTGTTCACCTCATTCCTGTTTACCTGAAGGGCTTTGCAGTGACAGAAATCAGAACATATTCTGATTTTATTATAAATCCTTTTATTTTTAATTTGCACTTCATATCATGCAGCTCCACACTGCTGATGTCCAGACCAGCGTTTTCAGCTGTGGTTCATTACCTTCACATATTCAGAGATGCAGAGGTGTGTTTTCCATCACGCCACCCTGCTTCCAGCTGTGCAGCGATGCAGATGTTGTTCTCTCATTTCTTAACCAGTTAAAGTGTTTGTCTTAAACCGACTGACATCATGTTTCTTACTTCTTTCCCACACTTTAACCAGGAGAGGCTAACAAGTTAAAATTTTCCCATAATGCAATTCAAAAGCATCTTTTTTTTTTTTAGGCCACTCCTTCCTCATTCCTGATTAACATCTACCTCATTTAAACTCAACACATTTCTTCTGTTATAAATATTCAGTCTCCCTCAGAACCACAGAAAAATGTCCCCAAAATCTGGAAGAAGAGCCATGATGAACTTTTCTTAACTTCTTTAAATTTTAAATCATCCAATGCAGTTTTTTTGTTTTGATTTCTGTAGCACATTTTTAAAGCGTTGGCCAAATTACTGCACAAACATCAAACAAAACACTTGAAACAATTAAGCTATTAAAGACAAAATAAGCAATAAAACGTAAAGAAAAACCTAAAAAGCAGTGATAAGGATACAACATAACGGTAAGAACAAACAAGAACAATTAAATAGGCTCTAATCTGGAGACGCGAGGGAAAAGAAACACGTTTTAAATCAAGATTTGAATAATGAAGTCGATCCAAAGTTTTGGTGAAAGATACCGCCTTCACAGTCCGTCTGGATCCAGAGACCACTGAGAGATGCTGGTCATGTGACCTGGTACCAAGGATCACACACACAACCAGTAACATTTTAAAATTAATCCCATCCTGAACAGGCAGCCAGTTGTCATGGTGAAGTCAGAAGAGACTGTGGTGCTAAAGTATGTGGACACGCTCCGTTATTAATGTCAAACACATTCACACCTCCTGCGGTTCTCCTCCAGGCAGACGGGTCAGCTGGTCGACAGGAACTGCACGACATCACCTGCAACACCTGGACTCCTCGGGGACGGGCAGATTCTGTTTGTGGACATCAGTTCAGCGTTGAACACCGTCGTCCCTAAAACTCACTGCGGCTGCAGACCCGTCTCGTCCTGACAGACAGGAAGCAGCAGGTGAGGCTGAGGACGCTGACGTCCTCCTGGGATGTGATATCCTCGCTGCTCTTCTCCTTCTACACCAACGACTGCACCGCAGGAGGCCCGGCTGTAAAACTCCAGAAATGTGCAGGGAACTCCACGGAGACAACGATGAGTCAGCTTAAAGCTGGAAAGGCTCAAAACTGTAGTGATGGCAGGACCATCGGAGGAGGAACTTCCTGCAACACCTCAAGAAGTTCAACCTGCTGATCTACATGTCTATTATGGTCTGGACCAGCAGCCCAACAGGACGGGAAGACGCTCCAACGGACATGAAGGAGGCAGGAAACTGGCGGGAAGGAAAAATCCCTGCAGACCATTTAAACCCTGGAAATAACCTGCTGCAGCTTCTCCCCTCCAGGAGGCGCTACAGATCAGAAGCACTCGACCAGTTCTCCTCTCATGCACAGCCTAATGAAGGTGAACCAGTCACATGTAGATGTCAAATATTTGTCATTGTTAAATATGTATTCCAGCAGGCTGTTTGTACGGTCTATAATCACTGACTACATGCACATGAAGTACTTTATTATCTATGAAATATTTGTTTCAGTATTTGCACGTATACAAGTTTTGTTTGTGTAGAAGACCATTTAGAAACTCAAAATCAAGAATCAAAATCCTTGTGTGTGTGTAAACATAATTGGGCATAAAATTGTAAAACGATAAGACTTTTATTGGCCTCATCCTCTAACTTTAAAGATATTCATAGATGAAATTTAAATTTTGACTATTTAAATAACAGGATAAACCTGTTATATATATTCTTCTCCACTAGATGGTAGTATTGTACACCTCCCATTAAGTGCTACACCCTCCCTCCCCCCTTCCCTGATATCCCTCTAAAGTTATGAATGAATTAATTCCCTGCCAGCTGATTGCCATCCATAGTTGAAGCCAATCAGATATTCATACACTGAATGAAACGGCTGCATAATGAATGCAGGTCGATCACCTTCTGTATTTGTGCTATCTTGTATTATCTGGTGTGTTTTTTGTTTTTTTTATGGATGTGTCTGCCCTGTTATCTTGTGCATACCAGCGAGGAGCTGACCTTTCTGCTGAATGTCACGCTGGAGTCAAATGGCTGCAGCAGATTATCAGGGATGGAAAATATGCTCCCACACAGACTTTTTAACAAGACACACATCCCCTGTTCATTTATTTTGATCCGGCCGGTGTGAACTCTCCACAGCTCGTCTGCTCAGTGTCCTCCGTTTCCTTCTGACTCTGTCGCTTTCTATCCTTTAATCCCTGGTCTTCCTCTTTTCAGCTGCTGCGTCTCTCCCTCGGCGTCGCCACGCCGACCGCCTCCCGCCTCCTCGTCCACCGCTCCTCAAACACATTACTGTCTGAAATGGGGCCAAAGCATCCTCCCGTCTCCAGCGGGTGAGGTGCCAGTGTGTTCAGGAGTGTGCAGAGGCGTGTGTGTGTGTGTGTGTGTGTGTGTGTGTGTGTGTGTGTGTGTGTGTGTGTGTGTGTGTGTGTGTGTGTGTGTGTGTGTTCAGGAGGAGGGGGTGGGTGGGGGCTGGGGGGGTTGTTCTGTGTAAGTGGGTCACCTTACTGCTGCATCCAGCGCCCAGCCACCATGTCAGTACATGGCCCCACACGCACAAAAACACACACAAACACACATTTAACCCGTCCTCCATCCTGCTGCTCATCTTTTCTACAGGAAATATAAAAGAGTTCCAGACTTCAGTCTCGTTCTCGATGGAGGAAATAAAAGAAGAGAATAAACTCTGTCTCTCTCCGCTGCGTCTCACTTCTTCCTGACTGCTGACCTGCAGGACGACTCCCACGCTGCTCTTTTGGCACATTTGAATTTTTAAAGAAGCCGTGAGCTCAGAGGAGTCCGGTGTTCGCTTCCCTCTCAATCACTTTCTGCATTTGTCTCTATTTGACTCCCTATCATCTTGTGTGTGTGTGTGTGTGTGTGTGTGTGTGTGTGTGTGAGAGAGTGTGTACTTCTGTGTCCTCTGTCATATTGTGTAACTCTGGGAGCCGTGTGTTATAAAAAGGCAAAAGCACTCTGATCTTTAACTTGACACCTCTGCAGGAGGAAAGCGGGACACAGAAACTTTACGTAGAAACTGCTGAGGTAGGAGTCGTGTTGCCGGCGTCCTGTTTGGATTTTAATTTTTTTCTCGACTACAAGCAACTCTTCTTTTTCTTTTTCTTTCATAGCAGAGGAGAGGAATGCCCTCCCACATGGTTCAGAGAACATCTGTTAGTGAGAAATGAAGGGCTGAGAGAGGAGGAAGAGGAGGAGGAGGAGGAGGAGGAAGGGGACTTACACAGACAAGGAAAGGAGGTGAAGAAGGAACAAGAGAGCATGCTGAGAGGTGGAAAGGGGAGGAGAGACGAGTGACAGGACTTCAGCAGGAGGAGACCAGCGGAGGTGAGACGTTACAGGTGTCCATGTTGGTGTGCACGTTAGTGTCCATGTTGGTGTGCACGTTGGCGTCCATGTTGGCGTGCACGTTGGCGTCCATGTTGGCGTGCACGTTGGCTTCCATGTTGGCGTCCATGTTGGCGTGCACGTTGGCTTCCATGTTGGCGTGCACGTTGGCGTCCATGTTGGCGTGCACGTTGGCTTCCATGTTGGCGTGCACGTTGGCGTCCATGTTGGCGTGCACGTTGGCTTCCATGTTGGCGTGCACGTTGGCGTCCATGTTGGCGTGCACGTTGACTTCCATGTTGGCGTGCACGTTGGCGTCCATGTTGGCGTGCACGTTGGCGTCCATGTTGGCGTGCACGTTGGCTTCCATGTTGGTGTGCACGTTGGCGTCCATGTTGGCGTGCACATTGGCTTCCATGTTGGCGTGCACGTTGGCGTCCATGTTGGCGTGCACGTTGGCTTCCATGTTGGCGTGCACGTTGGCCTCCATGTTGGTGTGCACGTTGGCGTGCACGTTGGCCTCCATGTTGGCCTCCATGTTGGCGTGCATGTTGGTGTGGAAACAGAAGCCCACATCAATAATGTACCCAGAGAACAAGCTGCATTCCTGCCTTGCATAAGAGTTCACAAAGCGCCGGCTGCCTCTCGTTCTCCGACGGCCTTCAGGCTGGACGCACACAACATCTCTGAAGCTAATTAACCAGCACATTTGCCTTCCAAACAACTTTTCCAGATAGCTGTGCTGCAACAAAGGCTCGAAGAGTTGCACTAAAGCCGGTTTTTAAACTCAAGTCTACTGACTTTAGGACATTTGTTTTACTCCGTAGTCACTAATTTCCTGGATCTTAAATGATTGAAGTTCTGTAACATCTGCGACTGGTTTGTTGTCCGATCAGTTTAAGGATCTCAAACAGTCGCAGGAGCTCGTTCTGCTGTCCAGGTCACCAAGGGAACGGAGACGTGATGCTTCAGCAGGGCTGATGTCTGTCTCTGGATGTCTGTCTGTGGATGTCTGTCTGTGGATGTCTGTCTCTGGATGTCTGTCTCTGGATGTCTGTCTGTGGATGTCTGTCTCTGGATGTCTGTCTGTGGATGTCTGTCTCTGGATGTCTGTCTCTGGATGTCTGTCTCTGGATGTCTGTCTCTGGATGTCTGTCTCTGGCCTGCCTGTGGAACCGACTGCAGACGGATGTCCAGGTTCTCCAGCCGGATGAATCCTGCTTTGTCATAAAACTGGTCCACAGAGACTCCTGTCACTCAGGATTACTGGATGTCCCCAAAGTTTCCTTTTTACGCCACCATCAGGTCAAAGTTCATCCAAAACACTGATCAATAAGTCCAAAAACACTTTGCTAAATAGCAAATGCTAGCACATTAGAGGGGTCACTGGTGGATTTATCATCTGTCTCAGCTCTGCGGAGCATTTTAGCTTCTTTCAGCCGTTGTTTTGGTAAGTTCACCAGCTTTGTTCCTGCTGCTGCACGCAGCTTTTTGGAAAAAGCTCTGGTTTCCCTGCTGAACAATACAGTGAGAAACTGACAAGCAGCAACAGAGACGGAAAGTTCCCTCAACAGCTGATCGTGGTGACCAACACTCACAAAAACACTGCAGGTGAACTTTTATAAGTCGACTATCTTCCAATAAACCAGTTAAAGCAAGTTTTATTGAGATGTTTCCTAGATTTAAACTTGAAAGTGTAAAGAAAGAAGAGTTGAAGAGAAACTGTAAAGTTGACCGTGGGCGACAGAGCAGCTGTGTACTTGATTAGCTCCAGAAATTGGTTTCCTTTGTTATTTTCTTCTCCACCGGCTCCGTCACCTCCTCGTTCTGTTTACTGTCTCTGAGACTTTAATCTCCCTCAGCAGCTTTCTTTGTGTCTCTTATTTGTCTGTTTGTAGGCTTTGACTCTGCTAACACGGCAAACTGTTTACGTGTGTGCGCTTGTACATAAATAATCATGAGAAGGTGTGAGAAGGTGTGAGAAGGTGTGAGAAGGTATGAGAAGGTGTGAGAAGGTGTGAGAAGGTGTGAGAAGGTATGAGAAGGTGTGAGAAGGTGTGAGAAGGTGTGAGAAGGTGTGAGAAGGTATGAGAAGGTGTGAGAAGGTGTGAGAAGGTGTGAGAAGGTGTGAGAAGGTATGAGAAGGTGTGAGAAGGTGTGAGAAGGTGTGAGAAGGTGTGAGAAGGTATGAGAAGGTGTGAGAAGGTGTGAGAAGGTGTGAGAAGGTATGAGAAGGTGTGAGAAGGTATGAGAAGGTGTGAGAAGGTATGAGAAGGTGTGAGAAGGTATGAGAAGGTGTGAGAAGGTGTGCTGAGCGCTCTGAATCCTGAAAGTATGAACTTGTTAGAATCGTCTCGGTGAAACTGTTAATGTGGGCAGATGTGTGTGAATCAGGTTTCATTTCTAACAGTGTGTGTGTCGAAGCTCATCATGCTTGTGCTATCCTTTTTCTGCCACATTGCCATGGCGACAGTGCCCTCCCGGGGTAATGGGGGACGAGTGCGCCAGAGCTATTTATTCTCCCTCCCTCCCTCTGTCTCTCTCTCTCCCTCCCTCCCTCCATCTCCCTCCCTCCATCCCTCCGTCTCCCTCTCTCTCCCTCCTTTCCTCCCTCCCTCCCTCACTCACTCCATCTCTGCCCTCTTCCTCCTGCAACCTCTCGTCTCTCTCCTCTCGTCTCCTTCCTCCCTCCCTCCCTCCTCTGCTCTTTCTTCCCCTCTCTGATTGGCTCAACACTCTCCTCCTCAAAATGAGATACCGTCTAATGAGACAGAGGGTGAGGACGGAGGGGGAGGGTGGAGCAGGGTGGGTGGGGGGGGACAAAGAGCAAGTGTCTTAAAAAAGAGAAGCAGAAATATGTGGGGGAGGCGATCTATGCAGACTTGTGTTCCTCTTTGCGTGTGAAGACAGAAGCTGTTTAACAAAACTCTGTGATGTCATTCAGGAGGGAAACGCTGTGTTCGAGGTGCAGCTCTCCGCCTCACGTCTGCATATCTGAGCACGCAGCGTCTCATCTTGTGATGTAAGGTGTTCCGGGGTCACGACCTTTGTCACGGTGTGAGATGAGCAGAGTTATACAGGATGAGGGTGAAAGCGTGGATCCTGTGTTACATCATGTAGAGATCACATCTGGATCAAATTCATCTGGTAAAAGAAATAATAACATTAGTTAAAAAAGTTAACGTCCCCTCAGGATGGACTCTAACTTTTCGTTTAGCGCCCCCATCAGGTGGTGGTTTCTCCAAACCGTTGAAGTACGACCAACAAAACACCAACAATTATAGAAAAAGTCTGAAAAATAAAAATAAATTTGTGTTGCAGACTAGTTGAACATTTTGAAAAAAACATTTCATACTTGAGTTTGTGCTGAAATTGTGTCTAGCTTTTATATTTCTATACATATATATAGTATCTTAAATATTCAGTGTTTGGTCTGTTCAGCATTGCTCAGGAGAAGTTGTTGTATGTTTGGTTTTTGAGTTTTAAAGTCATGA
>NW_027185442.1:864711-884711 GCF_022577435.1 Embiotoca jacksoni
TGTGTGAGTGTGTGTGTGTGTGTGTGTGTGTGTGTGTGTGTGTGTGTGTGTGTGTTTGGGGTGTGTTTGGGGTGCTGTATCACCCTGACGTGGCCTCCTCTCCTCCCCCCTTCCTTCCAGGCCACATTGGCCACAGTGGTCAGTCGGGATGTGGATAGAGAGATTTATCCGGCCACTCATCCCGGATCGTGTTTCTTTGGGTCTCGTCTCCACTTCGGTCCCCAGAAAGATGGACCTCTAACGGCTCCCGTGTTTCTGCGGTTTTAGAAACTCTTTAGCTGACAGATTATTTTAGAAGCGGACAGTTGAGGAGGATCTGACGGAGAGACGATGCCGGCTCGTTCGGAGACGGATGATGATGTTGGCACTGCGATCAGAGCGGACAGATATCAGTATCGGCGAGGACAAACTCTCCAGACGCACACCAGATAACGATTAGTCTGGAGCGCCGGTGTTAAACGGAAGAGCGAGTGTTCTGGTGTTTTCCATCTCTGCGCAGCGCCCCGTGCTACGAAGGCAAACGCTGCCACCTCAGCCGTTAAACCGAGCCTGCGCAGCGTTTGTTTAGAACCGGGCCTCAGATATCTTGCGGTCAGATTGCATACTTAATCAACGTGGTCATGGAAATTTCCAAAAGGACGTATGACTGCACTCACATATTGTTCTCTGGTGTTCCCCTTGCTTCTCTGCTTTGTGCATTTCCTCTCTTTCTGGTTTTTCCTCTCGATTCCTTTTCAGTGTCCAGAAAACACAAAGTTATAGTCGCTTTTCTCATCTTATTTAGTGCCATGAAAACCTTTAAATTATCCACCGCTAGCTTCGTAGCTGTCAACGTAAATTCAGCCAAAGTAGAACTTTAAAAAAAAGACAACACAAGTAAAGTTTAATCCTCTTAAAAGAGCTATTTCCCCGTGCAGGTCGGGAGGCCTTAAACAATGTGTGATTAATAAAGCTTCAGTTACACACATGTATGTACAACATGAAGTAACTGAAACCAATGTAAACACATCAGAACAATCACCTCCATTCATTCATGTCAACTTCCGATGACCCCAAAGTTTGACCCTCCGCTGATGCTGCTGAAATCACTTCACACTCGTCTTCAGACATTTAAAACCATCCCAGAGGTTTGAGATAGAAAATGCATCAAAATAAAGTCTGAAACTATAGATTGTGTCTTCAGTCGTCCTCCTTCTCCGATGTTTACATTCCTGAGCCCTGTTCCTCACAGCAGGCTCCTCCCACTTCTTGTGTGGGCTCAGAGTTTGTTAGTGTGTGTGTGTGTGTGTGTGTGTGTGTGTGTGTGTGTGTGTATGTGTATGTGTGTGTGTGTGTGTGTATGTGTGTGTGTGTGTGTGTGTGTGTGCCCCAACATGTGGAGGATATAAACAGTGTGGTGGAGACTTCTCAACATGAAGTTATTGGACATGCAGTCTTATGAAGTTACACATGTTTGGTGCTTTGTGGTCAATAAGACCTTACATGACACCCCCCACCCCCCTCCATCATATGTCCTCCCCCCCTCTGCACATAATTTCACTCCACAGTTTATATACCTTCATCCCCCCCCCCCCCCCACTCCCTATTTCTCTTTGACTTCCCTGATTGCTAGCGTATGTTGGCTGGATGGGGGGGGGGGGGGGGGGGGGGGAGGAGGGAGGGAGGGGGGAGAGAAGGGGGAAGGGACTGTGCCCTCTCATGCAGAGAGTCACGTGGTGTCCCTGATTGGAGGAAAATGAGTAAAGACTGCAGCCTGGCTGAAACGGCAACAGACAAAAACGCACAAAGGCTGAGCTGTTTAAAAACGGGTTGCACAACAAGAGAGCCTGGGGGGGGGGGGGGCAGCCGCTGAGGAAAGATGTGGATTAAGGGAGGAAGAGGAGGGAGGGTATAGCGAGGAAGAGAAAACAGGAGAGGCGATGAAGAGGTGGGGGGGGGGGGGGGGCAGAGAGCAGAAGAGCCAAGAAAAAGAGAGGCAAGTGGGAGATGAGCAGCGGGAGGGAGTGAGAGGGTGAGACAGAGAGTGAGAGATCAGACTGTGTGTTTCTATGTTTTCTGCAAGGCTGAGCGGTGACGTGATTGGCTGAGGGGGGAGCGGTGGTGGTGGTGGTGGGGGGGGGGGGCAGACCTGACTCTGAGATCAGAGACAGACAAAATGGCTCCCAGAGAACAGAGAACGCAGCATCAGGGCACTGTCATCTCCACTCACACAGCTGTCAGCTGACACACACACACACACACACACACACACACACACACACACACACACACACACACACACACACACACACACACACACACACACACACACACACACACACACACACACACACACACACACACACACACTCACTCACACACACACACACACACACACACTCACACACACACACACACACACACACACACACACACACACTCACACACACACACACACACACACACACACTCACACACACACACACACACACACACACACACACACACACACTCACCGCTACCTGCAGAATGCCCTGTGATGGGTAATCATCCTGCTCATTAAGTTGCAACAGATGCATGATGTTTTAAAACACTTAAAATATATATATCATAGATGACATATCATTTTCCAGCGCAGCCTTTTAATCTCTTCTCCCATTGGCTGGTGAAAACACGTGACGCACTCGCCCCTGAACTTCCCGTGTTGCGGCGTATCTGTGTTCGCCTGCCACGTATCTGTGTTCGCCTGCCAGAGAAAATCCTGCGCGGGGAATTCACCCGGTGAGAGAAAATTGTGGAGGGCAGGATGAAAACAAACACACCAACCCTCCGAGGCCACAGGAGGGCGCTGCTGTCAAAGAACAAGCTCAGATTGGAGGTCAGTGAGACTTTAATGAGGCACATAAAGGGAAGTCCTGACTGATGGATCTCTGCAGAACAACGGCAGCATTTACATACAGTTTTACTTCTAATGCACGTTTGCATAGCAGCTTTCATTATTGCTCTTTTATGTAAAGTTGTGCTTTTTTATTTTTTTTTTGCTCTGAGCCACATCGTTGACAATTTTCTGTCTGACAGTTAAGCCGTGTTGGAAAAAATATCTTTAAAAGCAGCAATAAAGCAAAGTCAACATCAACCATCAGATGTAAATGTCCTTCGATTAAGGTTCTAAAAATTCACTTAAAGTACAAACAGACTCATTGTGCGTGACAAAAGCCCCTGTGAGTGTTATTCTATATATTATATGTTCTGATTATTGATTACTGTAGATATTGTAATATAGTCGCAAAACCAATTGAGATATATTTATTGACAAAAAAAACATGGAAATGCCTGTTTTTGTTTACTCCAAAAGAGAATAAAATGTTAAATTGAGATTCGTGAATTAAATACTTTCTTTAAACACAACTTCTAATTATGATTTATCCATACAGAAAAAACACATGAATCTCACGTACAAAAACTCAAGTAATCTCTTGTGACCTAACTTTTCCACATAGTTTTCCATGTTGCAACATGTGGAAAACATGTGATCACATGTGGAAAACATGTGAAACTCGTGTTTTTTTTGTAAAGGTATGCAGTAAATAGCAAGATGCAAAATTACAAACAAGTCAAAGAAACTGAGAGCAGCGATCATCAAAGCTGAAGTTAAGTCCCTCAAATAGAAAAGTAAAAATTCATATAACAAAATTAATGATTAATTAATTAATATAGTTTGAACTACACACTTTTTTTTTCACCCTGAAAAACTATTATTTTCTGACTATGTTCCAAAGTTTCCAGCTTCTCCTTCAGAGTTATGTCTGAGTATTTATTGTAATGTTTATTTGTTTAATTACTTAATTTATTCGTTCCTTCCTGTCTTGCTGTTTGTTCCTGTTTCTTTAAATTAAATTTCCCCTCTCACCCCGCTGACGGGTCATTATGGAGCAGATATATTATCGATCTGCAGCATTAAGCGACACATTAACAGCAACAACATCATGTGACAGCAGAAGTTGCATCACCTCAGGGCATCATGCAGCCCGACCCTGACGTTAATTCAAGCCTGAGAGGTGTTTTTATACGCTAGTTAGCTGAGCTGCAGACAGTTTTAATTACTTTATATACTGTCAGAGTGGGACGGTGCATCATCGTTCAGTACTACTGGAGTCACTGTGAGGTAACTGTAGTCCTGCTGCCGTCTTCCCTCCGTCCCTTTGGATCTGAAGCTGGCCGCTGTTACAGCTCCTTCCTCCATCTTTTAGATCTTTTGATCAGAGAGTCCTCCGTCCCTCCATCTGATCCAATGACAGCAGCGAAAAGACCCCCGTGTGGACAAATGGGACAATCTGTTTAAAGTGTGTATTTAATGCTATAAAGGGCTAAAAGTCAGGAAACCGGAGGACTTCTGTTCCACTTGGGGAAGAGATGCGGTGAATGTGATCTGTGAGAGGAGGGCTTTGTTTTCATTCCTGTTTGTGGAAAAAAGAGGAAAAAAACAGACTTAACTGATGGGTGCTAAATATAAAGTTAGCTCTCCGTGGGCTCGGAGCTCAGATCAGTTTATCAGGGCTTTTCTGGGCTGTCACTCCGCCGCCAGGCTGTCCTCAGATCAGTGTTACAGACCGTGTTGAAGGGAGGGTGCCGGGGACGGACGTTATCACAACCCTGGCAGATGCATAGCTGTTCGGTTTCCTGTTGACTAGTAAGTGGAAGTGGCACGCTGCACACATTTGCACATGTGCACGAGAACACACAAACACCCAGTGACTCACGCACATGCACACACACACACACACACACACGCACACACACACACACACACACACACACACACACACACTGTAGGCATCCTTCGTACCCCTCCTCTTGCCTCTGAGCCTGACAGTCTGGACATGGGAGATATCAGAAAAGAGGGAGAGGCATGAAAACACAGAGCCGGGCTTCTACTCAGATCTCTGTAGAGCTGTGAAAGTGCATTTGTAGGTGACAAAATGGCGATGTCAGAACAGCTAGAACCCGAAGGAGGTAAGTCTCTCTCTTGCTGACCTTTTTCCTTTTGGGCCTTTTCTCATCGTCTGAGGTCAAAGAAAACAAAACAACGGGAAAAAGAAAATGTCTGCTTTCCTTTATGTATCTGTAGTGTTGTCGTAGAGAAATGCTGCACGAGTTCAGCCGTTAAAGTGACTTTGAACAGGTTGAGTGAAGTTTATTAATCACTGATTATACGTGGATTTATGGCTGTAGGTGTGGATCTGTAACTGGGAGGTGGAGAATGAGGAGGCTGGCTGGAGAGGTGAGGGTTAGGCAGCTGTGTGTGTGTGTGTGTGTGTGTGTGTGTGTGTGTGTGTGTGTGTGTGTGTGTGTGTGTGTGTGTGTGTGTGTGTGCGTGCGTGCGACGCCTGCCTCACTGGTTGGGGTGCTGGTTGAAGATAAGGCCTGCCCTATGCCTGAGAGCAAAAGAGACGGTGTGTGTAAGCCCTTCAACCCTTATCCCGACACACCTCCCACCCCCACCTTCTCTCCATCACCCCGCCACACACACACACACACACACACACACACACACACTGGGGATTAACCCCATCATGTACCATTTCAATGGGTGAGATTTGGAGACACACACACACACACACACACACACACACACAGGATTAACCCTTGTGTGTCCATTTCCATGGATGTTTCTTCGCCTCTCTGCGGTTGTGTCAGCATTGACTGCTCGTGTTGCCATGGTGACAGGGGCCAGCGAATGTAAGATAGGCAAATCCACATAAGTCACCCGCAACAGACAGTCTAAGCTACCGCTGACGACACCTCCCCCTGGTACTAGACGCACAAAGATGCTGCCAAAGGGACTGACAGGAGCCTCGTGAGCGGTGAAGTGTTCATGTCACAGGCTTACCACGGTCAAACCAATATACATAAACTCAGCCCGAGCATCTTTGTTGCTGGTCGGGTGAGAGATGGGCCTTAGAGCAGCTTATCCTCTCTACATGTCTGGCTCGAGGAGACGCTGCACTTCACCACACTCCAGATTTCATACATCCGAGTGTGCCGAGAGGTCCACGTTTGAGCTGCTGTCTTCATTTTGCAGACGTAAGGAGGTTCTGAGTTGTTACGGTCCAAGACTGCAGATATTTCAGAGCAAAGTGGTATTTTCTGTCACCAGGCGGAAGAAAAGTAGAGTTGATATAGCTGGAAACAATAATTACACAGTGAAAATGATTACTGGGAGTCTGCAAGGTCCATTATTTAGCTGGTCGTTCCACTGATGGCGTTAACGAAACTCTGGAGATTTACGTCTTATTTTAGTAATGTTTGAATTATTTGTTCCTTTTTAAATATTTTCACATATATTTATGTGATTATGTATCTCAAAATTCATGCACTCACTACATCCCAGTTCTGTTACTGCGATGCACGCCTGCCTCACAACATCAGTAAACTCACGCTGATTGAAAACGCTGCAGCCGGACTTCTAACCAGGTCCAACAGGAGAGCGCAGATGACACTGGTTTTAAATTCACTTCATCGGCTCCCCGTTTGTTTTAGAATAGATTTAAAAAAGATGTAATGATTACTTTTAAGGCTTGGAGGAGGTCAGCTCCAAAATACATAACTGACCTCCTGAACCCTGACGAGCATTAATGCAGCCTGTGATCATCTGGTCGGTTGTTCCTCTTTCTGTTCGGACGCCTGACACATCTCATATTTAATCAACTCTGAACTTAATGTGTTTTAAATGTATGTAAAGCGCTTTGTAACCTATTTTTGAAAAGCGCTATATAAATAAAGATTATTATTATTATATTGATATAACATCCAGTTTCCTCAGCTGCACCTACTTTTGAAAATGATGCAACAGTTTTCCCGAGCAAAATTAATTTGGCATCTCGACATCTATAAACATTAAAAAGTTGTTTTCGGGTTTTGATTCTCCTCGTGTTTTTTAGGAGTGCATCTATTTTTAAAATCCAAACATAAGTAGGCTACATGTGTGTATATCGTTCATCCTCGGGTCACTTAAAACCAAACCTGTGATGTTGATTGCTAAAATAATAATCCAGTATCCGCAGCAGTGTTCAGCTGTGCAGCGTCCTCGCTGAAAGCCTGTTAACTGTTTCCACAGAGCAGCTCACAACAGCAGCTTAATTTGTGAATTAATCATTTATGAAACATTGTGTTTTCACTCCCACTCTACATGGGTGGTGTATAAATCAGAAGCATGTTGGTGTTGGAGGCTGCAGCATCCTTCAGTATTCAGCGGGATGAGAGAGGGAAGGATTTTTCAAGCTTTATAAAGTCCTTTCTTTACTTTGGGGATGGATGCTGTGTATCAAACACATACCTTATGCTGTATGTCAAATTAATGATGACATACACTTGCACAAATAAATGAAAAACTGCCGGCGTGATACTACTTGTTCTTTTTATATCCCAACTTTGGCCATATGGGTGAGATCTCGCTGGCTGTGATCTGAATATCTGATTATAATTTGAAGCGATTTAAGCAGATTTAGAGCCCTGTGGGATTCTCCTTTGGGCTTAGTGCTTCCTGTGTGTGTGTGTGTGTGTGTGTGTGTGTGTGTGTGTGTGTGTGTGTGTGTGTGTGTGTGTGTGTGTGTGGACCGAGAGAAAAAGAGAGGGAGAGATTCCCCATGTTAATGGACCTACTGGTTCACCTTGGAGAGATCTTTATGGGGAAGTTGATAAGATCTTAATCTACTTTTGAGTGACCAGTCTGCTGCATCAGCTGTGAACGCATCACGTTGTGCACATATGACCGGTGGTCCGGTGGTCCCGGTGGTCCGGTGGTCCCGTGGTCCGGTGGTCCGGTGGTCCCGGTGGTCCCGGTGGTCCGGTGGTCCGGTGGTCCCGGTGGTCCCGGTGGTCCCGGTCCACTGTGTGCTCCATATGACCGGTGGTCCCGGTGGTCCGGTGGTCCGGTGGTCCGGTGGTCCCGGTGGTCCCGGTGGTCCCGGTCCACTGTGTGCTCCATATGACCGGTGGTCCGGTGGTCCCGTGGTCCCGGTGGTCCCGGTGGTCCCGGTGGTCCGGTGGTCCCGTGGTCCGGTGGTCCGGTGGTCCGGTGGTCCCGGTGGTCCCGGTGGTCCCGGTCCACTGTGTGCTCCATATGACCGGTGGTCCGGTGGTCCCGTGGTCCCGGTGGTCCCGGTGGTCCGGTGGTCCGGTGGTCCCGGTGGTCCGGTGGTCCGGTGGTCCGGTGGTCCCGGTGGTCCCGGTGGTCCCGGTCCACTGTGTGCTCCATATGACCGGTGGTCCCGTGGTCCCGTGGTCCGGTGGTCCCGTGGTCCCGTGGTCCGGTGGTCCCGGTGGTCCCGGTGGTCCCGTGGTCCCGGTGGTCCCGGTGGTCCGGTGGTCCCGGTGGTCCCGGTGGTCCCGTGGTCCCGTGGTCCCGGTGGTCCCGTGGTCCCGGTGGTCCGGTGGTCCCGGCTGTCAGGGTCTCCGCTCCTTGTTTGCAGGCTGATGTGCACTAATTAACCGTGAAAACCACTTTGCAGGCAGCGTGGATCTTTGTTTTCCACTCTGGATGCATTAGGCCGATTCTCATCTGTGTCCGTTAGGAGGAAGAGACGGAGGAGGAGGAGGAGGAGGAGGAGGAGGGAAAATGCTTACCAGACAACCTTTATGTGCAGTTGTGCATTAGTGGGGGGAGGAGGAAGAGGAGAAGGGGGGAAGAGGGCGGCTGGCGGTGCTGGGCAGAGGAGAGAGGAGTAAATGCATTGCAGAGGGAGAGGAGGAGGAGGGCCTACAGCTATTGTTCATGTCCTCCGTGAACAAAGGGCTCATCGGGGTCCGTATGTGAACCCACAGCAGGCTGCAGCCAGCGACCAGGCCTCATGCGGGACAAAACATAACCGACCGACTCCCGCAATTTAGGCCTTTTTCCGTCCGGCGGTCCGAGGGTTTCTTTATTGATCCGTGAGCGCGTCGTGCGTCCAGCGGGCCTCCGTCTTTACGCACGGAGCGTCCACACCGTCTCCACCGCCGAGCTGTAAACATCCATTTTCTGATTGGACTTCTTTGCAGGTAAAGTGTCGCTTTCCCCCAAACGGACACTCCGACTGTGACGTGTATCTGCTGTGGTGAATAAATCGTGTTTAGCAGCTGAAACTCAGCGTTTATTTTCGGAGTTTTCTCGTTGAAAAGGGATTTAACGCTAAAGGCGTTAGCATCACCAGCTAACTGCTCACTGTCTCCTGCTAACTAGCGTTAGCTCGTCCTGCAGGCCCGCAGGCGGTGTTGTCCTCAGGCTCGGTGGCCGAAGACGTCCGGGGTCATTTCCCGGTCTGGTCGGTGCTCGTCGGACTGATCTGCTGCTTTAAAACGGTCTGGGTTGTTTTTTGAATCCGTCTCGTCCCAGAAATCATCCTGTTTCAGCCCGGCTAGCGGCTAGGTGTTAGCATTCTTTCTAATTGCCTTTGTAAGACAAGTCGGAGTTAGATGTTAAAGACAGGTGGAGACCTCCACCCGTCAACCTCCGACAGGTGGAGATCAACCTTAGACAGGTGGAGACCTCCACCCGTCAACCTCAGACAGGTGGAGATCAACCTCCGACAGGTGGAGACCTCCACCCGTCAACCTCAGACAGGTGGAGATCAACCTTAGACAGGTGGAGACCTCCACCCGTCAACCTCCGACAGGTGGAGATCAACCTCCGACAGGTGGAGACCTCCACCCGTCAACCTCCGACAGGTGGAGATCAACCTTAGACAGGTGGAGACCTCCACCCGTCAACCTCCGACAGGTGGAGATCAACCTCCGACAGGTGGAGATCAACCTTAGACAGGTGGAGATCAAACCTCAGACAGGTGGAGATCAACCTCAGACAGGTGGAGATCAAACCTCAGACAGGTGGAGATCAACCTTAGACAGGTGGAGATCAACCTTAGACAGGTGGAGATCAAACCTCCGACAGGTGGAGATCAAACCTCCGACAGGTGGAGATCAACCTCAGACAGGTGGAGATCAACCTCAGACAGGTGGAGATCAACCTTAGACAGGTGGAGATCAAACCTCCGACAGGTGGAGATCAAACCTCTGACAGGTGGAGATCAAACCTCTGACAGGTGGAGATCAAACCTCCGACAGGTGGAGATCAAACCTCCGACAGGTGGAGATCAAACCTCCGACAGGTGGAGATCAACCTCAGACAGGTGGAGATCAACCTTAGACAGGTGGAGATCAAACCTCCGACAGGTGGAGATCAAACCTCCGACAGGTGGAGATCAAACCTCTGACAGGTGGAGATCAAACCTCTGACAGGTGGAGATCAAACCTCCGACAGGTGGAGATGTGTGGAAGGTTTCTAACCGGTGTTGATGGTTGAGTTCCAGAACCACGACAGGTTGCTCTCATTTATTATATTTATTTTACAGTCAGCGAGAATCTTATGAATCTTATTTATCTTATGAATCTTATTAATCTTATGAATCTTATGAATCTTATTTATCTTATGAATCTTATTAATCTTATGAATCTTATGAATCTTATTTATCTTATGAATCTTATTTATCTTATGAATCTTAAGATCCAATAAAGGCAATTATTTTTTGAAACATCACGTCACTTTGAAGATTAGCTGTCCATTTACCCAAATATATATATATAGTGTGTATGTTTAATGTGTGTATATATATAGTGTGTGTGTATGTATTGTGTATATAATATAGTGTTTATGTTTAATGTGTAGTGTATATATGTAGTGTGTGTTTATAGTGTGTATATATGTAGTGTGTATATAACTGTATGTTTATAGTTTGTATGTTTAATGTGTGTGTGTGTATATAGTGTAGTGTATAATGTATATATGTAGTGTGTGTGTATATAGGGTAGTGTATAATGTATATAGTGTAGTGTATATATGTAGTGTGTATATATAGTGTAGTGTATAATGTATATATGTAGTGTGTGTATATGGTGTAGTGTACAATGTATATAGTGTAGTGTATAATGTATATATGTAGTGTGTGTGTATATAGTGTAGTGTATATATGTAGTGTGTGTATGTAGTGTATAATGTATATATGTAGTCTGTATATATAGTGTAGTGTATAATGTATATATGTAGTGTGTGTATATAGTGTAGTGTATAATGTATATATGTAGTGTGTGTATATAGTGTAGTGTATAATGTATATATGTAGTGTGTATATAGTGTAGTGTATAATGTATATATGTAGTGTGTGTATATAGTGTAGTGTATATATGTAGTGTGTGTGTATATAGTGTAGTGTATAATGTATAGATGTAGTGTGTGTATATAGTGTAGTGTATAATGTATAGATGTAGTGTGTGTATATAGTGTAGTGTATAATGTATAGATGTAGTGTATAATGTATAGATGTAGTGTGTATATATAGTGTAGTGTATAATGTATAGATGTAGTGTGTATATAGTGTAGTGTATAATGTATAGATGTAGTGTGTGTATATAGTGTAGTGTATAATGTATAGATGTAGTGTGTGTATATAGTGTAGTGTATAATGTATAGATGTAGTGTGTGTGTATATAGTGTAGTGTATAATGTACATATGTAGTGTGTGTATATAGTGTAGTGTATAATGTATAGATGTAGTGTGTGTATATAGTGTAGTGTATAATGTATAGATGTAGTGTATAATGTATAGATGTAGTGTGTATATATAGTGTAGTGTATAATGTATAGATGTAGTGTGTATATAGTGTAGTGTATAATGTATAGATGTAGTGTGTGTATATAGTGTAGTGTATAATGTATAGATGTAGTGTGTGTATATAGTGTAGTGTATAATGTATAGATGTAGTGTGTGTGTATATAGTGTAGTGTATAATGTACATATGTAGTGTGTGTATATAGTGTAGTGTATAATGTATAGATGTAGTGTGTGTATATAGTGTAGTGTATAATGTATAGATGTAGTGTGTGTGTATATAGTGTAGTGTATAATGTATAGATGTAGTGTGTGTGTATATAGTGTAGTGTATAATGTATAGATGTAGTGTGTGTGTATATAGTGTAGTGTATAATGTATAGATGTAGTGTGTGTATGTAGTGTATAATGTATAGATGTAGTGTGTGTGTATATAGTGTAGTGTATAATGTACATATGTAGTGTGTGTATATAGTGTAGTGTATAATGTATAGATGTAGTGTGTGTGTATATAGTGTAGTGTATAATGTATAGATGTAGTGTGTGTGTATATAGTGTAGTGTATAATGTATAGATGTAGTGTGTGTGTATATAGTGTAGTGTATAATGTATAGATGTAGTGTGTGTGTATATAGTGTAGTGTATAATGTATAGATGTAGTGTGTGTATGTAGTGTATAATGTATAGATGTAGTGTGTGTGTATATAGTGTAGTGTATAATGTACATATGTAGTGTGTGTATATATGTAGTGTATGTATATAGTGTAGTGTATAATGTATAGATGTAGTGTGTGTGTATATAGTGTAGTGTATAATGTACATATGTAGTGTGTGTATATAGTGTAGTGTATAATGTATAGATGTAGTGTGTGTATATAGTGTAGTTTATAATGTATAGATGTAGTGTGTGTGTATATAGTGTAGTGTATAATGTATAGATGTAGTGTGTGTATATAGTGTAGTGTATAATGTATAGATGTAGTGTGTGTATATAGTGTAGTTTATAATGTATAGATGTAGTGTGTGTATATAGTGTAGTGTATAATGTATAGATGTAGTGTGTGTATATAGTGTAGTGTATAATGTATAGATGTAGTGTGTGTGTATAGTGTAGTTTATAATGTATAGATGTAGTGTGTGTGTATATAGTGTGTATATAACATAGTGTATCTGCTGGTCAGAGAGGCGAACATGATTCCCGGTGGAGGAAGTGGAGTCCAGCTGATGTGATTGTGACCGTCCGTCATTAACCGCTAACAGGAGAGGAGACGAGCTAATGGAGCTCTCAACAACTAATGGACACATAAGCATTGATTATTTATTTATTTATTTATTTATTTATTTATCAATCTTGTGCTGCATCCTGCCCCGTAGCACCGTGCTGCAGGCCTGTTCACAGAGGTTGTTGTTTCTGGGACAAGATGGAAGTCTGGTTTTACAGATCTGTGCTCCTCTTCATGGGAAACGTTGGTGTTTATTTAGTATTTATTCATATCTATATCTGTAAGGTCGGCCATGTGACCTCGTGGGATGTAATTGCTCTCCTCTCTGATAAGCTGCTGTTGTAAATGGATATAAACATGATTTATTTTAGGAACCAGCTGATGTTCATCTCTTAGTGAGTCAGAAGGTTTGTTGTCCGCAGGCTGTGTCCGTCTCCAAACACTGTCAGGTGGTCGCTGCTGGTTTGTGATGTCACGGCTGGTTTGTGATGTCACGGCATCATTACACTCGAGTGTTTACTATAAATCACTGCAGTGTTCCCAACTATCTAAAAAGCATCTCTTGGATACGAGCCTGTCTGTGGTTATTGATGTGTAGCTATCTTTGACGCATACACGGTGCCACGTTTAATATGCACAGACAAGACAGAGACATTAAGGAGGCGGGGCTTCACCATGGTGACGGCCGGGGTCATGACCTCGAGGACGCCACGCCTGGATGGCCTTTATAGGAGAGATGGGCAATTAGAGTAGGATGGGGATTGGAGCTGTGTGTGTGTCATTAATTTGCTTTGTGTGTTTGTGTGTAGTCCGTACTGGTTTGTTGGTGTTTAATATCTGATAGTTGTGTTACGTAGAGCAGATGGAGGGCAGCAGTTTGTGTGTCCTCCACATGTTGTTTTATGTCTTTATGGAAGAAGGTTGTTGTTTTAGGGGAAACCTGTGAATGACCTTTAAAAAAAAAAAATCTTTATTTATGTCCCCCGCTGGGACGGTATTCAAAATGTGTTCAGTGTCAATGAATTAATACTGCAGTTGCTTCTAAATGTGGCTCATCATTCATGTTCATACCAATATTAAGAAGTTAAAATGCTCATGATAGAAATATATAGACTGAAATGTGCTTATTAAGCACTATGTAAAGGAGGCGAGATATTTTACAGTTTAATAATAAACTTTATTTCCAAAATGACATCAGTGCAATGAAACTGAACTTCTTGGGGAATTTAACGATTATAATTAATTATAAATAATACATCCAATAGAACAATTTCTAAACGAACACAAACATCTTTTTCTGCAATATGTTCTGTAATTTTTTTTTATATCAGACAACATACACATAACCGATATATGTGTGATAGGCCGATAAAACTGGCCAACCAGTAGCAGAGCTGAGCTCTTGTTCTGTTTGTTTTAGCGATCACACCAGTCAGTATTTTCCTCTGCTATTATTTTTAAGCCACCTGACATCTAAACTTTGAAATATATTTTGAACCTGTTAAATAAAAACCCTCATTATAATCATGTTCTTCACCATATTTGTCCTCTCCTCTCTTCCAGGCTGTTCCTCCAAGTCCTTCAAGCTGTACTCCCCCAAGGAGCCCCCCAACGGCAGCGCTTTCCCCCCTTTCCACCCCGGCACCATGCTGGACAGAGACGTGGGGTGAGTTTTGGAGGGATGAACTATTCACAGCTGAAGGTTTTGAAACATCTTGTACAGGTGTTGGTGTTGTTGCGTACGAGTCCTGGACAGCTTGTTCAAATATCAAATGTTGGTGTTGGACTTCCTGTGATGATGCAGCTGGTTGGACCAGCCGACCTACAGTCAGTTAGCAGAACTATAGTGGACATTTTAGTGACACAGCACGTGGCTGGTATTTTCCAGGAGGTTCACAAACGTCCCGAACAAATACTTAAGAAGTTTAGATGTACGTGAAGGTGTCCTGACGACACTCTTGCAGCCTCGCAGACTTTGCAGCTTCGTTTCCGGGAACTCGGTGAGCACTGACGGAGAGAATCTGCTTTGGTTGCAGAATTCACTGGACTTTACTGATTTAATTACCCACAATCCTTTTGATTTGATGGCATTTTCCAACTGAAGAATGAAAAAGAACTTATTATATGTGTATTACAACTAGTTTGTTATTACGTTCCTGCAGGCCAAATGTAATATTCAACCACAGGTAAACATACGATTTGGAGGTTTTATTCTTGTAGCCTTTCGTCCGGTCTCCCGGCAGCTTCTACACCCAGTGAACATGTGACAGTACGAACACCTGAAGTCTGAAGGGCTCAATTCACAGGTCCACATTGGGTCTGAGTTGTAGAAGCTACGCCGCCTGTTTCCCTTCTCAAATTGACAAAGAAACTGTTTAGAGTGGATAGTTTGGACCGAAATACATTTTTCTAGAACAGCTGGAAAGTTTCAGGTAAAATCTTGTACTGTTTTGTTGTTCTTGACAGAATAACTTGACTATAACTGTATAATGTTACTTCTCAGATTAAGGTCCTTAAAATATGTGGTTTTGTAAAAGTAGCACACTGAATACAATATTGGCACTCATACTCGTAAAGTACTTTTTTGGAAATTTTATCTTTGAACTTTCCTGAAGGTTTAATTAATGTTATTAATATAAAGAGGCACCTGTCACTCTTATATTTTGGTGGAAGTTTGATCTAATTGCGTGTGTAATTTCTTGTGCTCTCATTAACACCACCTGTTATTCAGGGAAGTACGTGTTGAGCTACAGAGACTGAAGGGAAACTTCTGTATGAGGCTAATGCGTAATGCTAAACTGGATTTGACTTGTGTGGCTCACAGAGGTCAGAGGTCACGCTGCAGTTTCAACCATTGTCTTTCAGCAATAAGTGAATCAGCAGCAGTTGCGTCTGTGTATCTGAGTGTTGTTATTTACCGTCTCCTTGTTTCATCCAATTTGTTGCGTGTTTGGCTCGTGTCCCGGGGTTGTAGAGACAGACGAGCTGCAGGAGGGCATATTAGCACTACAGCCCGATGTAATAATCTCTGTCTCTTGTTTCTGCAGTCCCACTCCGATGTACCCTCCCACATACCTGGAGCCAGGAATAGGGTAAGGCTGCTTTATTCCACGTTATCGCCAGCCTGGTGTGAAAACGGTAATAACACAAGTGTAGATAAGGCCGAGAGCAGTTGTGTTCTTATCGCAATTAAATACAGATTTTGCATTTAGTCTGTTAAAAAGACTAAACAGCTCTAAAACCTTTTTTTTTTTTTTTTAAACTGTATGTCCTTGATATACCAGAAGCCAGCTGTTCTTGACGTCTGCCCTCTTTTTTGTTCTCTGCTGCTTCTGTTTTCCTGCGGTCGTACAGGAGGCACACGCCGTACGGCAACCAGACAGACTACAGAATATTTGAGCTCAACAAACGGCTACAGAACTGGACGGAGGTTCTTACGTACACACGCACACGCACACGCACACACACACACACACGCACACGCACACACACACACACACACACACACACGCGCACACGCATACACACACACACATACACACACACATACACACACACATGCACGCACACACACGTAAACACAACCCAGAAGTAGAGTGGGGAACTGATGGTCTCCCCTCTGCACCCTGTAGGAGTGTGACAACCTGTGGTGGGATGCATTCACCACGGAGTTCTTTGAGGACGATGCCATGCTGACCATCACTTTCTGTCTGGAGGACGGACCCAAACGTTACAGTAAGAAACCGGAACAAGCCGACCGGTCTCTGGAACCTGCTGATGTCTTCCTGTTCTAATGCCGCTGGTGTTTTTCTCTCCAGCGATTGGCCGGACGTTAATCCCGAGGTACTTCCGGAGTATATTCGAGGGCGGAGCCACTGAGCTCTACTATGTGCTGAAACATCCCAAGGAGTCCTTTCACAATAACTTTGTCTCCCTCGACTGTGACCAGTGCACCATGGTCACCCAGAATGGAAAGCCAATGTTCACACAGGTGTGTTAGTGAATGTGCAGAAGATGCACAAACACAACAAAGTAAAAAAGAAAGAAACGAACTGTGTGCAAGAAGTGTTTTTAAAAGTTTCCTGTAGTAGGTTGTGGAGGTGGTGGGAAGGCAGGAACCCTGCTGTGTAATCTGCAGCTGTCTGTTTGTGACAGATCGAATGCTGTGTACTGACCTCCGACCTCTGAACCTCTGCAGGTGTGTGTAGAAGGACGCTTATACCTGGAGTTCATGTTTGACGACATGATGAGGATAAAGACGTGGCACTTCAGCATCAGACAACACCGTGAACTCATCCCCCGCAGTATACTGGCCATGCACGTGAGTGGGAACCCACACTGTGTGTGTGTGTGTGTGTGTGTGTGTGTGTGTGTGTGTGTGTGTGTGTGTGTGTGTTTAACCTGTCTTCCACTGATTTTCCAGGCCCAAGACCCACAGATGCTGGACCAGCTGTCCAAAAACATAACAAGATGTGGCCTGTCGAACTCCACCCTCAACTACCTCCGAGTAAGTGAAGCACACGTGCAGCACTTTACCTCCAGAAAGATGCAGGTATGAAGTCTTTTTCTGTCATAATTCAGAAAGGAAAAAGACTCCAAAACTTAAAGCTCAGAGTTATTTGCGATTTAGGTTGGAACAGTTTCTTCTTTCTGATGATGACGTTTGAGAATAATAAAATGACCGAGCTCACTGTGACACTCAAAGCTGTCCAAGCTGGTCTGCTTTCCAAATGGATTGTGGTGAAAGTGCATGTAAATTATGGACTTTTATGAGACTTTACAGATATGATAGATTATGTTTGACCACCAGTGACAGTGTGGATCAACGTGATGATGACTGCGTCTCCATACAGATATACAGCATACAGAAGGTCGTACTGGCTGGATTTGAGCTGCTGGTCTGGTGGTCTTGTTTACAGGAAGCTCCAGCATTGTAAAAGTGTTGTTGTTTTTAAAAATTGGTCTCACTTAAAACATCAAAAGTGATTTATTATATCTCATCTTGCATTTACCTCTTGTTAATCACCACTTCATTCAACACTCATTCTCCATTTCCTGTCGAGGTTCTCCGTTCTGTTTCTTTCCTCTTCCTTCCTGTCTGAATGATCACCAATCAATATTTTTGCATCCGTCTCTGACACTTTGAAAACGACCTGCTAATTCTCAGTTACTGGTGACATCACCAACTCACCCAGCAGGAAAACAGTTGTACATGTTCTGGTAGGCGGTAACACCGACCCAGGGAGATACTAGCAGGCCAGAAATACCGTCTGCATCTGGAGCCGCTTCAAACGCAGTCAGCTGCACCATCTTCAGTCCGCGGGGAGATTCACTGGAACATCAACTTCTCCAGATGACTGAGTCCTCTGTGTAAACACTGAACTGCGTCTGCTTTATGGTGTTATGATCACCTTATCTAATATGCCAATTTCAATTCAACCAGTGATGCTAATTGTGCAGAATACCAGCTGATAATGCCGGTGACTAATCATCTGGAGCATCTCTAATGATCTTCAATAGCATGTAATCTGCAACCTGTCGTCTCTCCGTTCCCTCCTCCAGCTCTGTGTGATTCTGGAGCCCATGCAGGAGCTGATGTCCAGACACAAGACATACAGCCTCAGCCCCAGAGACTGCCTCAAGACCTGCCTCTTTCAGAAATGGCAGAGGATGGTGGCGCCACCCGGTGGGTGAACAACAAGCTCAAATATAGACACGCACATCACAGCACAAACACACCGTAGATGGAAGTGTAACTCGCTGTGTTCATCCCGTCTGTGTAGCCGAGCCATCGAGACAGGCCCCGAACAAGCGGCGGAAGCGTAAGATGTCCGGCGGCAGCACCATCAGCGGAGGAGGAGGAACGAATAACAACAACAACAACAAGAAGAAGAGCCCCGGCAGTGGTTTCCCTCTGACCAGCCAAGTTCCAGTGAGTATCGGTGCCATCTAGTGTCGGTACTCCGCCTCTACACCTGCGGTTACCGCTGCGCTTATCAATAAGCTGCTGCATCAATTTATTACGGGAAGTTTACGTCACAATAGCAACCGAAGCGGGACACGGTAAACACATAATTACACCTGATGCTGTATTGAAATTGAGCTTTGCTGTGTACATGAAGTTTTCTACCCAGGACATGTTGTTTAAAGTGAAAACCAATCTTTACAAATGAATTGAATGAATGATTTACATCATAAATTATAAGTTAATCTTCACTTGTGTACACGAGAGGAAGTGTGATGGATTTAGTGACATCTTGTGGTGAGTTTTCAGATTGCAACCAACTGAACACCTCACGTTCCCCTTCAGAGGGTGGAAGAGAAACTACGGTGGCTGATAAAGAGCCAGTAGTCAGTTTGTCTGTTCTAGGCTTCTGTAGAAACATGACGGGGCTCAACGACGCCCCAATATTGCCAATATAACTTGATATTCTTACACTCTTGTCCTTTATTGGAGATTACATGACTGTAATCATGGTGGGACAAATGGGATGAGAAAAATACAGGGGCAGGAAATGCATCATATGACATCAGAGCTAAGGCGGTGGTGTGATGGTGGCTGCTGTCCCGTGACTCTGCAGGATGTGATGGTGGTGGGAGAGCCCACGCTGATGGGAGGGGAGTTCGGCGACGAGGACGAGCGTCTGATCACGCGGCTGGAGAACACGCAGTTCGACGCGGCCAACGGCATCGACGACGAGGACAGCTTCAACAACTCTCCGGCGCTGGGCTCCAACTCGCCCTGGAACAACAAGGCCCCCTCCAGCCAGGAGAGCAAGAGCGACAACCCCACCTCACAGGCATCACAGTAGAGCCCAGAGCCCCGCAAACCTCAACACAAAACCCTCCTCCGTCACCCTTCAGCCTCCACCCGACCCCATCAGCCACGACTGCAATAGTAACCGCCCATCATCTGCTCTCCAAACCAAACACCACTGTAGCGCTCAGACTCACACACAGGTAGCCTGAAGGGAGCTCAGTCCATCTCCTGGGACGGGAAGTCTTACGACCGTTCATTAGTGCTGTGACCTCTCACCTCTGCGTCCCCCCCACCCCCGATACGCAAAAATGTCCCTTCTGCTCTAGCAAGTTTTCAGTTTGGACGGCGACGGCGTTGATGTCACCAAGCAGGAGCGGGGGTTTAACCCAGGGGAGA
>NW_027185442.1:887211-939365 GCF_022577435.1 Embiotoca jacksoni
CTCGAACTCTTTGTCATGTTCCTCAAAACACGTTTGTATGTGACGGAGTGGATTGTGGGTCCAACATATCAGCATCATGTCGGACTGGTGACTTTCTGAATCGTGATGTTGTGGCTGATTGCTGTAAAACACAGGAAGTGTTGTTACCCTTGAGACTGCTTCACTTAAAGGGAACAATTTCACCTTTAACAGCATCTGTACATGCACAAATAGTTCTTCTTACCTTTAAGGGTAACTGCACACATGATTGAACTGCATGTATTGTTTAGTATTACACACACAGATTAAAACATAAAATTGGTCCCAAAACACTGGATCCTACAAATCCCAAAATTCAACTTTATTAGAGAAGAGAAAAATGACAATTTAACTATAACATTCTTACTTAATAGCAGATTGTTTTTTTTGTTTTTTTCAACTAACGCAGCTGCTCCTTATATCATTACTAATTCATTTGAAGTATCCAAACATGTATGATGAAATATGGCACAAGACGTATGTAGTTAATCGATCACCTCCTTGTTTTATTATCAGAGTCATCGTTGCATCTTTGAATGTCACAAGTTGAGTTCAACTCTTTCAAAGGTCATTTTGTCCGCTGATGTGTTTCAACTATCAAACTACATTAAGGACGTAGCAAAGCTGATCTCTGCACACTCCTGTCGTACTATTCTCTGTTTCATGTTCATGTTCACAGCCTGCAGGCACCAACACAACAGTTCAAACACAACCTGTCCTCTGAATGGTGAACATGTAACATCTCTCTTCCACTACTTTCTCATTACACTCTGATTTCCCTCCTCTCTCCTGCCTCATCTCCCTCTCGCTCTAATGACACCGTAAAAGCAGAGCTTGTCTCATTTATTCTGGAAATTGAGGTGCTCCGTGTGGTCTTTACCAGAAATATTGCCCCCTTGATGGTGAAAGTTAATCTACCGAGAAACTGATGAGGTCAAAACACGGAAGCATCAACTGTTGCTCTGAAGTGGAGCGGAAGTCATTGGGTGACGGACGATCTTAGTGCAAAGAAACGGCTCCACCAGGCCATCGTGCACTTTTTATAAATCACAGATGTAGACAAAATTAATCCAAAGTCTGTCGTAGTTAAAAAGCAGTTCATTCATTTCTCATCTGGCTGTCTCGTCTAATTTGCTCAGTGCGGCTGCTCAGAAAGCAGTCACATAAATATGAGATAAAATTGCTGCTGGAGAAGATGTTTAAAACTGTAATCCCCCTCCTAGCTCCCCCCCCCCCCCCACACACACACACATTAAAAAAATCAGAGAGGAAATGAAGCTCTGTCATCTTCATTTCCTGAAAATGAAATACATACAGTATGTGAGGAGGTAAAACATCTCAGACATCTTCAGCCACCGTTACCAAGTGCTTCAAATCAGCAACAAGCGGCTTCAGATAACAAAAGACCCTTCAGGCTTTTATCAACTTCTCTGTATGCAGCATCTTTAATTCTGGGCACATTTTGTAAAAACACTTCTGCTGATTTTGTGGGTTTATAATTGCAACAGTTGCAAAAAAAAGACGCAGCATCTCCTTTAATATAGTGTCACAGATGGTTTCTCACTTCTTTTGAGCCAAAGTTCTCCTTTGATTGAATCAGTCAGTCTTTAATCACCAGTGTGTCAACGGGAGTACAAAGTGAACAACAGACAACCTGTCAAACATCCACAGCTCTTCCAAACAGAAGCCACAAAACAAAACAAAAACAAAACAAAACAAAAAAAATCCTCTTTCAACGCTGAAACTTTTCACTGATGACACAACCAGTCGAATCATTCGGGGCTTGTATCTCCACCGGCATGCTGAAGCAGTATAAATGTGCACCTGCTCTTCATACATGCACTTTCTGATACTTTGATTGCAGAGTTGAAACAAACATCTCAGAGGGAAGCAAATAACTTTTTAAAGTAAAGTCTGCATAATAATTAAGTCTTTCAAAAGAAAGTGAATTTTATATATAACATTTATTACAAGTCTGGGTCAACACTTCCCTTTGATGATGAAACATTCATGGATGCTTAGGCTTCTTATATATCTCCTGTGACTTTCTTTCTGCTTTGTAATTAACTGCAAAATCCTTCAGCATAGCAACACTCAAGGACAAACTCAGATAATGCATGGCATTGGTAACTGTTGAATGTTTAATGATTATTTGTTCACAACCCTGCAGGGCAGTCAAAAATGCTTTGATTGTGGTTTCCTTTTTTGGTCTCAATATAAAATAAAAAAAATTAAAAAGTGTATTACAAACATACAGGTACCTTTTTATGATTTATAGGAAAATGTGTTAATTAAAAATATTTTTATAGTGTATGTACTGTGTGATGTTTACGATTGTGTTAGTAAAAATGTATATTTAGGTGAAGATTACAGTAATAGCCTCTCAAATACCAATATCATGCAATCAGACCGTTTTATATGAAGGCAGTAGTGAATGAATCCGACCTGTCGACGCTGTGACTACCTAACCTAACCTAACCTAACCTAATCTAACCTAACCTAATCTAACCTAACCTAACCTACCTAACCTAACTAACCTACCTAACTTACCTAACCTACCTAAATAACCTAACCTACCTAACCTAACTAACCTACCTAACCTAACTAACCTAACCTACCTAATTAACCTAACTAACCCTAACTAACCTAACATAACTAACCTAACCTACCTAACTAACCTAACCTGAACCTAACCTAACCTAACCTACCTAATTAACCCTAACTAACCTAACCTACCTAACCTAACTAACTAACCTAACCCGAACCTAACCAAACCTACCTACCTAACCTAACCCTACCTAACCTAACCCTAACCTACCTAACCTACCTAAATAACCTAACCTACCCTAACATACCTAACCTAACTAACCTACCTAATTAACCTAACTAACCTAACTAACCTAACCTACCTAACGAACCTAACCCGAACCTAACCTAACCTACCCTAACCTACCTAATTAACCTAACTAACCCTAACTAACCTAACCTACCTAACCTAACCTAACTAACTAACCTAACCCGAACCTAACCTACCTACCTAACCATAACCTAACCTACCTAACCTACCTAACCTACCTAAATAACCTAACCTACCCTAACATACCTAACCTAACTAACCTACCTAACCTAACTAACCTAATTAACCTAACCAAACCTAACTAACCTAACCTACCTAACTAACCTAACCCGAACCTAACCTACCTAACCTAACCCTACCTAACCCTACCTAACCCTAACCTACCTAACCTACCTTAACCCTAACCTAACCAACCTAACCTAACTAACATAACCTAACCTACTTAACATAACCTAACCTACCTAACTAACCTAACCTACCTAACATAACCTAACCTACCTAATATAACCTAACCTACTTAACATAACCTAACCTACCTAACATAACCTACTTAACATAACCTAACTAACCTAACCTAACCTACCTAACATAACCTAACCTACCTAACAACCTACTTAACATAACCTAACCTATCTAACCCTAACCTAACTAACCTAACCCTAACCTACCTAACCTAACTAACCCAACTAACCTAACCCTAGCCTAACCCTAACCTAACTTAACCTAACCCTAACCTAACCTACCTAAATAACCTAACCTACCTAACCTACCTAACTAACCTAACCCGAACCTAACCTACCTAACCTAACCCTACCTAACCCTAACCTAACCTACCCTACCTAACCTACCTAACCTAACTAACTAACATAACCTACCTAACTAACCTAACTAACCTAACCTACCTAACTAACCTAACATAAACTACCTAACTAACCTAACCTAAACTACCTAACCTAACTAACATAAACTACCTAACCTACCTAACTAGCCTAAACTACCTAACTAACCTAACCTAAACTACCTAACCTAACTAACATAAACTACCTAACCTACCTAACTAACCTAAACTACCTAACCTAACCTACCTAACTAACCTAACCTAACCTAACCTAACCTAACCTGTAACCGCCGCGGACATAAACATGTGGAACCTGGCGGGCGCTAAGACCCGGGGGACGGCAGGCGGCTACCGATAGCAGTATGCTAGCCGACACTGTTGTCACAGGGATTCATGAACTCCATCTACGACCCAGATTTTAACACTTTAATTGAGGTAAGAGGCGACGACGTCCACCTGCCTTCACCTGCCTCCACCTGCCTCCACCTGCCTTCACAATCTAACACGGGGATGTTGCTGGTAATCGCATCCAGACATTAGCTAGCTAGCCAGCGCTAGGTCAGTGCGGAGCTAACACCCTGTTTAACAGGCGTTAGCTCGCTAGCGTTAGCTCGCTAGCGTTAGCTTTAGCGTCGTAACGCATTCCTGAACGTTTTAGTAGATTTAACATTTGGTGACCAAACTGCGGATTAACTCCACGCTCTTCGGACACATGATGCACCCACACTTCGGTGGTTCCGAACCCAGTTCAGTAGCGAAGGGTCAGCTGGCTAATGCTAAGCTAAGCAGCTAGCAGCCATTCCAACTAACAACGTCAATATTTAGATTTAATATCATTTAAACTATCAACACCAGCTGTTTGATCTAATATCATTTAAACTATCAACACCAGCTGTTTGATCTAATATCATTTAAACTATCAACACCAGCTGTTTGATCTAATATCATTTAAGCCATCAACACCAGCTGTTTGATCTAATATCATTTAAACTATCAACACCAGCTGTTTGATCTAATATCATTTAAACTATCAACACCACCAGCTGTTTGATCTAATATCATTTAAACTATCAACACCAGCTGTTTGATCTAATATCATTTAAACTATCAACACCAGCTGTTTGATCTAATATCATTTAAACTATCAACACCAGCTGTTTGATCTAATATCATTTAAGCCATCAACACCAGCTGTTTGATCTAATATCATTTAAACTATCAACACCAGCTGTTTGATCTAATATCATTTAAACTATCAACACCAGCTGTTTGATCTAATATCATTTAAGCCATCAACACCAGCTGTTTGATCTAATATCATTTAAACTATCAACACCAGCTGTTTGATCTAATATCATTTAAACTATCAACACCAGCTGTTTGATCTAATATCATTTAAACTATCAACACCACCAGCTGTTTGATCTAATATCATTTAAACTATCAACATCAGCTGTTTGATCTAATATCATTTAAACTATCAACACCAGCTGTTTGATCTAATATCATTTAAACTATCAACACCAGCTGTTTGATCTAATATCATTTAAGCCATCAACACCAGCTGTTTGATCTAATATCATTTAAACTATCAACACCAGCTGTTTGATCTAATATCATTTAAGCCATCAACACCAGCTGTTTGATCTAATATCATTTAAACTATCAACACCAGCTGTTTGATCTAATATCATTTAAACCAGCAACACCAGCTGTTTGATCTAATATCATTTAAACTATCAACACCAGCTGTTTGATCTAATATCATTTAAACTATCAACACCACCAGCTGTTTGATCTAATATCATTTAAACCATCAACACCAGCTGTTTGATCTAATATCATTTAAACCATCAACACCAGCTGTTTGATCTAATATCATTTAAACCATCAACACCACCAGCTGTTTGATCTAATATCATTTAAACTATCAACACCACCAGCTGTTTGATCTAATATCATTTAAACCATCAACACCAGCTGTTTGATCTAATATCATTTAAACCAGCAACACCAGCTGTTTGATCTAATATCATTTAAACCATCAACACCAGCTGTTTGATCTAATATCATTTAAACTATCAACACCACCAGCTGTTTGATCTAATATCATTTAAACTATCAACACCAGCTGTTTGATCTAATATCATTTAAACTATCAACACCAGCTGTTTGATCTAATATCATTTAAACCATCAACACCAGCTGTTTGATCTAATATCATTTAAACTATCAACACCACCAGCTGTTTGATCTAATATCATTTAAACTATCAACACCACCAGCTGTTTGATCTAATATCATTTAAACCATCAACACCACCAGCTGTTTGATCTAATATCATTTAAACTATCAACACCACCAGCTGTTTGATCTAATATCATTTAAACTATCAACACCACCAGCTGTTTGATCTAATATCATTTAAACCATCAACACCACCAGCTGTTTGATCTAATATCATTTAAACCATCAACACCAGCTGTTTGATCTAATATCATTTAAACTATCAACACCACCAGCTGTTTGATCTAATATCATTTAAACTATCAACACCACCAGCTGTTTGATCTAATATCATTTAAACCATCAACACCACCAGCTGTTTGATCTAATATCATTTAAACTATCAACACCAGCTGTTTGATCTAATATCATTTAAACCATCAACACCAGCTGTTTGATCTAATATCATTTAAACTATCAACACCACCAGCTGTTTGATCTAATATCATTTAAACTATCAACACCACCAGCTGTTTGATCTAATATCATTTAAACTATCAACACCACCAGCTGTTTGATCTAATATCATTTAAACTATCAACACCAGCTGTTTGATCTAATATCATTTAAACTATCAACATCAGCTGTTTGATCTAATATCATTTAAACCATCAACACCAGCAGCTGCTCATCATCTCGGACATTACTTCAGTTTAGTCAAACATCCGTTTGTATTTAAAGTTACTCTGTTCACTAACCTGGAAGTTTATGTTCCTAAATAGACAGAAAGACTTTATTGATCTCAGCATCGAAAATACAGAATATAAAACTCATAAAACGATCAACACAACAACATGGAAACATAAACAGGAAATACTAATCAAATGGAAAGACACATTCTAGTTATATTATATATATAATACTATATTATATTATATTAAAATATTGTATTATATTATATTATTATATTATATATATTATACTATATTATAATATTATATAATATTATGTTATATTATAATATTATATTATATTATATTATATTATATTATATTATATTATATTATATTATATTATATTTTAGTTGTCCAGTAGACTGTAAACTGCATGTAGTTTAAAACATTACTGATTTTTCTCAAAAAAAAAATAAGTTAGTAAAGTAAGTTAGTAAAATAAGTTAAAGTAAGTTAGTAAACTAAGTTAGTAAAATAAGTCAGTTTTTGTGCCCTGACCATGAACTATTGAAGTAAAGGCAGATTATTATTTTTAAAAGCGGTTATGACAGGTGTGAATAAAAGTATTGTTTAAACTGGAATTGTGGGTTTTAAGTTTATGTAATTAGTGAAAGAAACTTCCTTCTTTTTAAGGAAGCAAAGTCATTGAGCAATATGGTGAATTCACAGGAGCTGCAGGACTCCTGCTTCTCGAGAAAACCACAGGAAGCTGCCATCAAAGTACACAACAAGATTCAAATAGATAATACACAATATGAAAGTCACGTTTCTTCATAATGACAAACTGTGTTGTTTATTTTGTTGAATTTAAATATAACATACTGGGCCAGTAAACAACTTTTTAGGAGCAGCGTTTGATACCACAATGCTCATCTGTTTTTACAAATAAAAGTAATAAAGATTTACGCTCTCAGGAGTGAATGATGCTGGAGACACCGATGGATATCGACGGGCTGGTGTCTCCAATCACACAAACTTCTTGGTTCTGGTTTGTCTTTTGACTTGATTAAATGTTATTATTGCTTCCTGTTTTTGCATTAACTGTCTCTCCTTTAGACTTAGTCATGTCTCAGGTGGAGAAGAAGGCGGGGCTTCTGAGGAGGACGTCCTCCTCCAAAAAATCCTTAAAAGAAAAAGTGGTTCTGATGTATGATGAGATTTTTGCTGTGAGTATTCCAGTGGGAGAATACCAGCGGAGAAAAAGTTATACAAACACCTTCATTGTTCAGGCGTTAACAATGTTTTTTTTCTGCTTTGATTTAGAAAGAAGACCCGGCCAAAAACAACCCTCGCTTCTGGGATGAGCTGTTTCTTATGAAGGTACAGAAAAGAGAAATACTGGAGTAGAAACAGTGTTCAGCATAACAGGAAATCTCTGGTGATACTCTGTGGGGGCGTGTGATGCTGCAACAGTGCAAACTGAGTCATATTGAAAATATTAGTTTGGAGAACGAAGCCTGCCTACAAATGGATTTGCTTTAAATCAGAGGAAATGACAATGTGAGAAAGACTAAGCGCTGATAAGCACAAATAAGACTAAAGAAACACTGAACAGATTAATCTGCAATATTGGAAACTGATAGATAGATACCTTATTATCCCTCAAAGGGAAATGTTTATGTTACAGCAGCATATACAGGGCAAAGCAATACAAATTACAAGTAGAAAATAGAGGTCGTAAAAAATATTAAATGTAAAAAAAAAAAAAAAATGCACATCATATACAAATTAAAATAGAATGATGTTAAATTAAACTAAACTAAACCAAAACAGTGCAATGAATTAAAACAAACAAACAAACAAACAAACAAACAAACAGCCGTGCAGCGGTGTTATTGTTGTGTGATGGATTCGGCCAGAGGTGAGTTATTGTAAAGTCTGATATCAGCAGGCAGGAATGAACGTTGTCGGCTGGATAATTGTGCTGCAGGTGAACTTGGAGTACCTGGAGTCCAAGTTGGAGAGCGTGGATGGGGAGGAGGTCCAGCGCATCCAAGACAACATCAACTCTCTGTTTCACCACTGCGTTCAGGCTCTGGGAGAAGAGCACCAGATCAAAGTGGTCAACGCCCTGCAGGTACGATAGCTCATCAACCACAGCTTCAGCTCACGTTGGGCTTCGGCACATTTCAGGCATTATAAGGATGCTGGCAAAGCTCTAATGAAATGATCTTTTCTCTTTTTTTATTTAAATTTAATTTTATATTTATTTCTCCCTTTTTATTTAAATGTGACAAAACTAGTGGAAATGAGTATGAATAGTGAGTCAAAAGAAAAGAGCTGTCATGATGTACAAAGGAAATTATGGAGTTATTGATCGACTGGGAAATGTGTGCTTGCATAAACACGTCATGTTAAATGTGTTGATGTGTATTGAGGTGTGATGATGACGGTATTAAAGCTGAACTTTATTACATAACATTAAAATGTAAAATCTTTGTTTCTGCCCTTGTTGCAGCCACAGTAACCTTTCTGTATTCCCACTACGACTAGCGTCTGTTATTCATTAAGCATTTTACATTTTTAAACGACCTCTGCGCTCTCGTGTCTTTCTTCCCTGTCAGACTCTCTGCGCTCTTTTCCGAGGCGTGCACCAGAAGAACAAATCGGCGTCTGGCTTCGACATCATCAACATGCTCATGGGCTTCGACAAGGCTGAGCAGAGGATGAAGGTTAGTCGGGACAATACCTCAAAAGGGGAAGAATATAGTGAAATATTTTCATAATAACGAGGTATATGGAAACACAGGTGGAGTTTTATTTTGTAATCATTCCCATATTTGATGTGTTTGTCTCCTGCAGGACCTGATGGAGAGACTGGACAGCCTTCTGTGTGGCGACAGCTCCGAGAGTCTGAAGAGTCTTTGCCTCAAACTGCTGCTGTGTTTGGTGACGGTGAGACACGACCGACAGAAAACAGCAACAGGAGTTATAATGCGGTTACATGCTTGACGTCGGATATGTGAAACAATTTATTTCCAGGTAACAGACAACATCAGCCAGAACACTATACTGGAGTACGTGATGATCAATAGCATCTTTGAAGCCATCCTACAGGTAAGAGGATGGAATAGTTTTATTTTTTAAACCGTTTCTCCTCCACTTTGCTCATCCCTGCTCTTCCTCTCCCTCCTGCTCAGATTCTGTCAGATGTGTCCAGCAGAGGGCAGCATGGTTACGATGCTGTCGTACTTCTGGCCCTCCTGGTCAACTACAGAAAGTATGAGGTGTGTATTATGTGCGATTGCTGACTCATGACTCTTCTCTGGATGCAATAAAAGCCTTCTGTATTAAAGCTTTTGCACAGCAATAATAAACCCCGGATTAAAGCCAGCTAGAGAGCCACTGAATAGACGCTCGCTGTGCATACAAAAGCAAAGATCAGTCTCACTTTCCACCACTGACTTTTCTGTCTTTACTTGAGAAGTCATTTAAGTGCTGTTGCCATTTCTCAACACTAGAGGAAACAATGGAAGAAGTTCCTGAAGTCTCTTTTGATGCAGGACTAGTGCGTCTTTTCTAGGTATTTTTTTAAAATCCAGGTTTACACCAGACCTCAGGGATCCTCATCCTGCAGCAAAATACGTTTCAAGACATAAAAAAAAAGATATTTATTATCCTGAAGTTATTATATTTATAGGCAGATAAAACGAAGAGAGAATTTTCTTTTTAGGGGTTAATGAAGTATTAACTTGCGTATTTGATTTTTTTTTGGTTCTAGTCGGTGAATCCTTACATTGTCAAACTCTCTATTGTGGATGATGAGCCAACACTAGATGTAAGTATGTTGTACCTTCTTTAACTGTAGAATATTAAATCAGCGGTCTGATACAGGCAGGAAACGGATGATCAGAGGTTTGATGGCAGCGCTGTGTTTTTCTTTCCAAGGGAATGGGTATGGTCGTCCACCAAGCTCTGACAGAATATAACAGGTGAGATCTTGCAGTGCGTGGTGTACTCGGGCCGCGAGCAGCATCACATTAGTTTTGATGTCTCCCACAAATGTTCTATTTCTATTCTCCTGGAACAAAAAAAAAAGACCCACAGGCCCTTTATACTTTTTAGTTATTTATATCTGACAGTTTTCTCTGGCAGTCTGTAATGTTTTTTGGATGAGGCGAGGTTGGGAAATTAAAACGCTGTTCCTGAAGGAGGTCTTGTCCGTCTGCGTGTACGGACAGACGCATCAAAGTGATGGATGATGGCTCCATACAGCTCATTGTCTTTGTGTATCAACTGAATGCCCCTCAGATAACACGTTGCAGGTAGTAGAAGGGGGTGTTTCTGTTAAATGGATGTTCGGAGACGTTCATCTCTGCTTCTGATCCATTTATTTGTCATTCTCTCCACTTTTTCCCACGTCCTGTCCGTCTTGTCTTCTTCTCTTGTTTTTAGACAGTACAAAGACAAAGAGGAGGAGAACCAGGGCGGCTTCTTCTCCACCCTCACTAGCATGGTACGTCCTGTTCTCATTATTTTTACAGTACAAATGGTTCAATGATGTTTTCAGTATAGTTTGCTGATAGCGTGACGCGTCTCCTGTTCACAGGTGGGCAGCATGTTTATAGCAGATGCTGACGAGAAGCTCTCTGTCCAGTGAGTGCAAAGTCCTTTCACTTCTTTCAACTCATTTATCAATGTGAAAAATGTAATGTAAAGTAATTGATGTGTACTACACACATTGTGCAGCAGTTAATGACACAGAAAATTACAAAAGTGACCTGCTGACGTGTGAAGCCATTTTTAAACAACTTTAAATGTCAGACTCTCGTTGTTTCTTCAGTGAGACTGAATCTCTGTTTTGTGAAGATTTGGGGATTTATTTCCCTCTTTGACAAACTTCCCTTTTTATTTCAGGACAAATGAGGCGATTCTGCTGGCCCTCTACGAGGCCGTGCACCTCAACCGCAACTTCATCACCGTATTAGCACAGGTGAGATGCACTCGTTTTCTTTGTGTTCACCTGTGTGCACCTTTTCGGTTGTTATTAGAATATTAAAGGTCCAGGGAGAGCTAATGTACCCTCACTAGTTCCATTGTTTTTAGTGTGTAGGTTCCTACATTAGCAGGTGTTGTTTGCACAACACAACAGCTGTCTCTCACTAATGTGCTGCTTTTAGGAACACTTTAGTTCTCAGATCTCCACATTTGATCTCCACCATAAGTGCTTTTGCTTCTTTCTCTGTTTTCATTTGTTTCTCCTACTCGTCCTGCATTGTTGCATATTTTATTCACATTATAGGACACCAGTGACAGTTATTCACCATGAATGACTTTTAAAATGTGTTTGTGGTCTTTCAACAGAGCCACCCTGAGATCGACATCCCAGTCACACCGACCACCCCCACACCCACCACACCTACGACACCACTCGGCACAACGCCGCCCTCTCTAGACAGTAAGTAATATACTTTTTATTTTTCTTTCTTCAGACAGCCATGTTGTAGGATCTAGAAGATAGCTTGCATGTGAGAGTTTAGAAGAACATGTGTAAATTGTAGCTCCAGAAATTAGCTTGGATTAAACTATCCCCCTCTAAACTGTATGGAAACTAAAGATCTGTACAGTAATGTGTAAAGTATTTTTCCTTTTGTTGTTTTTACAAAATTTATGTCAAAAAACGTTTTGGTTGTACTCGGCGTTGTGTAGCCGAGCTACCGCTATCCAACGTTTTTTAATGAAACCTTCCTCCACTGGAAATATTGATTCCCTCAAAGCGCCTGAAGGGGCTGAACATGGAGCACAGCTTCTGCCTCTTTCCTTCCATTTAATCTCAACTTTTGAAATGCATTTTTAAAAACGTGGCAGCTTTCACTCTCTTGTCTCTAGCGGTCACATTCAGATGTACAGTCGCACAAATGCAACGACACCGGCGGTGCTTTCAAATAGTCACCAGGCTTTAAATGTACCTGATAGAAGTGAGTGACCCACTCAGCATATAGGACTCCTAATGTGGGTTTATTACACTTTAATAATCAGATTATTACACCGTCCCATGTACTCACTAATGTCTGTTTGAAAATAAGGGCATGGCTGTCGCTTCAGGTTATGTGGAGGTCGTATGTTGTTACCTGCACATTTTAAAAGCGTGTCATTTAGCATGCACACATGCTGTTAAAAGGTGCATGTTTCTATCTCTGGCTGCGTTTCCCTTGGTTCAAACCCAAGAGACATTTTTCTAAATAAAATATTAACATCCAGCCTCAAATACAGATGAATGTTTCACATGCGGTGTGCATTATGACATGTCATGGGAGCTTCAGCACTTAGGCCCTCTGCTTAGACCACACACACACACACACACACACACACACACACACACACACACACACACACACACACACACATCTGCTGGAATCACATGTCAGGAATTTACATTTCCTTTCACGTTATAGCCCCACATGATGGTATGTTTCCTGACTGTGAAATCTTCCTTCCTGCCGGCCTGCAGTGATCTGAGGGGGAAGGAAAACAAACGAGGGTTTTGTGGGAGGAGGGAGGTAGAAATGAGCAGCTCATCATTCATCCATGAAACCAGCTGCATGTTTCAGAGAGCAGAGATTTAAAAAAAAAAAAAAAATGGAATACGCTCGTCTAACCAGCGAGGTACAGTAGCGACAGGAATTGGACCGAAACATCCCTTTTTTTTGTTATCGCATGAATGAGCGCTCCTTCTGCACCAAACAAGGACAGCCCATGTTCTACTTGCTTTCAGACGGCTGACTTTAAGTTCAGGTTTATGGAGGTCATAATCTCAAGAACTAACTGACTGCACAGTTTGTGGCCTTTTGTGAGTCTCTTTCTGTGAGCTTTTTTTTTGTCCAGAAAATAATATCATTGACAAGATATATTTGTACATTTTCTGGGTAGTGCTGAACAACCCAGAATTGCCGCTAGATCCCAACCTGCAGACCAGCAACCTTCTCATCACCTTCCTTAAGTACGCCTCCATCGTAATGCAGGATACTAAAGGTAAACAGGAAACTGTCTCCATCACTCAGCCTTCCTGTAATTATTCCTACTGTGGTTGATTTCTATCCTGAAGCGCTCCTACATTATATAGTTGTTCTTCTATCCCTCTGTAGTCATCACATTTCATTATATTCATTTTTTCGGTCATTTGTGTGTTTGCAGACGAGCATCGACTCAACAGTGCCCGACTGTGCCTGATCATCCTCACCTGCATCGCCGAGGTAGGAGGAGCGACACCGTTGAAGCATTTTCCTTCGTCCACCATCTGTCTGACCGTCTCCTCTCCTCTTTGTGACAGGACCAGTATGCTGATGCCTTTCTTCATGATGACAATATGAACTTCAGAGTTAATCTCCACAGAATGGTGAGTTCAGGGCCACAGAGACAACAACCTGCATGTGGTGTCTTTACCATCCTATTATTACTTAATATTGAGATGTATTTTTATTATTAAATGTGCTTGCAGTGACCATGAAAAAGACTTAAATACTTTATCGTGTTTGCTAAATTTGACACTTTTGTTAAGTGACGTGCATTTATAAATAACTGCCAGATATTTTCAATTAAAATGGTCTTGTACAATATGAATTATTGAAACTGATACGAGCCACTTCTTTTAGCATGTGCAGCACAGTGCATTCATGCTCATATACATACTTACTGAATATTTAAATTGTGTGTTTTATTTCAGCCCATGAGGCACAGAAAGAAAGCTGTGGACAAGAACATCCCTTCACGGCCGCTGGTGTGTGCTGTTCTCGGTATGAGGAACATTTTTAACGTTTCAACGTAGAATTTAACCTCTTTTTTGTTTTGTTTTTTGGGACTGCTCAAAGCAATTCCTGTAAAAATATCTTTTCACAATCGTTATTAATTTGACTGCTATCGTTTTCTTAAATGCAACATATCTCCGCTGATATCAACCACGTCACATACAAAATACAACAAGTATGAACACCTGTCATCCCGGATGTTTGTTTTGTTTTTGTTTATGACTCATTCAATTTATTATTTTCTTACTTTTCGGCCTCCCGTGTTTCAACACCAGAGAATGTGAGCGGTCCAAATCGGGTTCAAGTTTGGAAGTGACATTATCAAAAAGATCTTTTTTTGGTCTTTTGTGAATCACTTCAGACTTCTTTCAAGCGTCTCAGCTTCACACACTGAAACATATTCAAACTAGAAGGTTGTTGTTTTTGAGATGCTTCATTTCATTTATTGATGTTGCAATGAATTTGATAACCTTTTAATTAAAATCCTTCCAACACTTCTTCTTTCTTCCTCTCTGTAGATCTGATGGTGGAGTTTATCGTCACTCATATGATGAAGGATTTCCCCATGGATTTATACTTGTGAGGGCACATCTATATTACACACACACACACACACACACACACACACACACACACACACACACACACACACACACACACACACACACACACACACACACACACACACACACACACCATTCCACTTTGCTGACCACAGTTTTGTGTATTTCCTGTGCAGGCGCTGTGTGCAGATCATCCACAAACTCCTCTGTTACCAGAAGAAATGCAGAATCAGATTACACTACACCTGGAGAGAGCTTTGGTCCGGTAAAGATAAGCTCACCTTCTTTCTAGTGTCACTTTCATCAGAGTTAAAGCTCCAGAAATCTCCAGAATAGTTTATAGTTGCTGGACGTCACCTCATGAGTTGAATAAACAGTCACTGCTTTTGCAAAACCAAAGCCAATTTCCTTCTGAAGTTTTTGGGCTTGTTGTTTTGGAAATGTAGTGCATCATTGAGATTGGATAATGAGTCTCTGAAGGAGGTTCAATCCATCCTGGCGGCCTTGTTTTCAGCCTGGTCAACTCACAACAGGATGACATTTCAGCCCCATCGCACTCATTACAATCAACGCCGACCCTCTCCCTCTGCTGGTGATAACAGCATATTGTGAAAATCTGTCAAATTAAAGCAATAGATGTGTTTATTTTCTTTCACTGTGTTGTTGGAGTTTGTTAAAAGCTTTTTTTTTTTTTCTGTGTGCACATTTTGTTTGTGATGGGTTTTGTTCTCGTCAGTAAAAGCAGGCTTGATTTGGTGTTTAAAGGTTCCCCCCTCCTGTGTTTCCATTATCTGCCTTAATAAAGATGCACACCGAGCGAAGCAGACTGCTGCATGCCTCCGCTGGTTGGCCATTATCAGCACTTCACATTATTCCATTAATGCGAGCGTGTCTCCCTCCCAGCTCTCATCAACCTGCTGAAGTTCCTGCTGTCCAACGAGACCTCGCTGCTGGCCAAACACAACATCTTCCATCTGGCGCTGCTGGTGAGAATCGCACTCAAAGAGGAGATGGGAGTTTGACACAAAGCACACTGGAACTCAGTTTCACAGAGATGTCCGAGATGTCGTAGTAAGAAAGGAGACAGATGCTGTAACTGCGGAGCTGCTTGTAATCCAGCTGTTCAATTTCTTCGGGTTTAAACTGGTTTTGTTAGTTTGTCAGAAGAGATGAAAAGAACCACATATGCAGAAACACAAGCAGTATGAATGTAGTGTTCCTGTTGGTTAGTTGGTTAGTTTGTCTCTTGTGTTTGTTTCTGTTCATCCTAACATGTCTCCTGATGCAGGTAGTGAACCTGTTCAACATGTTCATAACGTACGGCGACACCTTCCTGCCCACCTCCAACAGCTACGATGAGCTGTACTACGAAATCGTACGGATGCACCAGGTCTTCGACAACCTCTACTGTATGGGTACGTCACAACACTAACGGAGTAGTACGGTGGCCCAGAGAGCTCAATGCAGTCCAACTTGGATAAAACAACAACATGCAAATTAGGAAAAAAAACATTTTCAACAATTTGACCACGAGTGCAGAAAATGCTTCCAAATCCTGAAATGTGCCACAAATATCGAACCACTGATTCATGATTCATGAAGTTTCTGAAGTCGGCTGTCTGTCAGCACCGTGAGTTAGGAGCACGTTAACATGTACGTTTTATTATTGTTCGTTTGTTTTAATGAGTCATAAACTGTTGCGCCATCACTTTTTATCGTCGTTTCTCTACATGATTGTGTTCCCTGTGTTTCCTCTGTTTCCTGTTTCCTGTATTTCCTGTTTCCTGTGTTTCCTGTGTTTCCTGTGTTTCCTGTTTCCTGTGTTTCCTGTGTTTCCTGTTTCCTGTATTTCCTGTTTCCTGTGTTTCCTGTGTTACCTGTGTTTCCTGTTTTCTGTGTTTCCTGTGTTTCCTGTTTCCTCTGTTTCCTGTTTCCTGTGTTTCCTGTGTTACCTGTGTTACCTGTGTTTCCTGTGTTTCCTGTTTCCTGTGTTTCCTGTGTTACCTGTGTTTCCTGTTTCCTGTGTTTCCTGTGTTTCCTGTGTTACCTGTGTTTCCTGTTTCCTGTGTTTCCTGTGTTTCCTGTGTTTCCTGTTTCCTGTGTTTCCTGTGTTTCCTGTTTCCTGTGTTTCCTGTGTTTCCTGTGTTTCCTGTGTCCTGTGTTACCTGTGTTTCCTGTTTCCTGTTTCCTGTGTTTCCTGTTTCCTGTTTCCTGTGTTTCCTGTGTTTCCTGTGTCCTGTGTTACCTGTGTTTCCTGTTTCCTGTGTTTCCTGTTTCCTGTGTTTCCTGTTTCCTGTGTTTCCTGTGTTTCCTGTGTTTCCTGTGTCCTGTGTTACCTGTGTTTCCTGTTTCCTGTGTTTCCTGTTTCCTGTGTTTCCTGTTTCCTGTGTTCTTCTCTAAATCCTGAGCCTTGCTGGTCTATTTGCAGTGTGTTGAGCTCTGAGCCACAATAGTGTACATCTGAAATGATTACCCTGAATTCTCATGATTTCTTTTATTTATAACCAATAAATGTTTCATTACTACGGATCAAATGGTGATCTGTGCTGTGGAACGGTTTGCTTGTTGTGACCAAAGCAAAAAGATTATCATCCAAATCCCCAGCTGCCCTCTGCTTTACACAGCTTTGTGCTTCATTTCTGCTCCCTGTGTTTGTTTTGTATCCTGGAAGTCTCGCGGCTGCTGCTGCTGTTGTTGTTGTATTTCTGTCTGCAGCAGGAAGTTCCTTTCAACATTAAGAGCACTGAAAACACACTGTACGCTTTCAGTGACCAAACGACAGACAGCAGCTCGTTGGTGTGTAAACAGCGTGTAGCATTCAGCAGCTAGAGACCGAGATAATCCTCCAGTACAGTACGATGTTCCTTCGATGCTTCCTGTCCGTCTCCTCTGTGGTCCAGCCTGCAGTCTTTGTAGCGTCATTCAATGCTTCCCAGTTGCATTGAAGAGGGCAGAATTTTGTTGTTGTTGTTGTTGTTGTTGTTGTTTTGTTTTTTACAGAATACAGATTGTGCAAAACGTTTGAAATTTGAAATACCTTTTTAAAGTATGCCGGTGGGTTGTGGGGTTCAGAGGGTCGATGGACGATGACTATAATCACTGTTTGCAGCTCTAAACCTGAGATGGAAAGAGATGTTCTGATTCTTTGTTTCTGTCATTCTCTGCCTTCCAGTTCTGAGAGTATCAACCAACACCGGCCAGTGGAAGGAGGCGGCCAGTAAAGTCACCCATGCTCTGGTCAACGTTCGGTAATATCACACACGCTTAACACGCAGATATTTTATTCTAAGGAGAAGGAATGAGTCATATTGGATTGAAGGGAACTGCAAACAAGAATGTGTCTGACGAAGGTCAAAAGAAAGTGAATGAAGTGAAGTCTCCTTGTAATTTGAATTCTTCTTCCATAGCCTTTGTTTTTTTTTTTTTGTTTTTTTTTAACATCCCCAAGATAAATTTGAAGCTTTTATCTCCTGCACCCCAACCCCACCACATACTGTACTCTATCTCTCCTGTAATCCCTCTTTCCCCCTCCATCTTCTGAGATGATCCTCAGAGGTCACCCTGGCTCCGAGGCCCCTGGGAGCTCTCCCACCGACGGGTTCTCCCAGAGGATCCACCCACCTCGCCGGGCTCCTGATGGAGGAGCCTCCCAGTCCAAATAGGCAGAATATGAAAAGACTTAGTATTTGAAAGAATAGATGAATAAATAAATGAAGGCAGAGAAGTATAAAGAACCCAGAGAGACTGTTGAAATCACTGAAGGAACCAATTTCATTTCCCTCCCATCAGTTCATTCCTCTGTGGACTCGCTCTCCGACAGCAGAAGTGCCCCCACTGAGAATTCGCTGCATTTTTGTCACTATAATCTGTTTGATATATGACGCACTCTAGACCAGTACAAAATAAGCCATTTAATCTCTCAGCTGTGCTCATTGCATCAACTTCTATTTGGGCTATGAAGCAGTTTATTTCTTAGAAATGAATGCTAATGCTGGAGCAGATTGCCTGTGAATTTGCATGTGAAATTTGCTGTCGTGCTCACGTAACACGGAGGAGGAACCGTGTATGTGGACTCTCCTGTCCTCTTGTTGGTTTGAGTGAAATTATGAATGGGGAATTATTATTATATTTATTAATGCTACAGTACAGAAAGATATTTCAAAATACGTCCATACGAAGCTATCTTGTTCTCATTTACATATTTTCCTGTGGTTGGACAGCAGAACGAGTCTGAAATAAGTCTTTTATTGTGTTTCATACTGTATTTACTGCTCCTGTTTATTCTCAACCTGCTGCGGATCAGATCATTATTTTATTGCCATAATATTGTCTGCAATTACTGGTGTGAAACGTGTGGGCCACAAGATACATAATTTGGTTGCTTTACAAAACACACAAAACCACCAAGTTAGTGTTTTCAGATTTGTCCACTTGCCTTCATTTTCAGTTGAGCAAAACTTCAGCTTCAGGCTGCACGAATATGATTTTCTTTTGTACAAATATATTGGTAAGTTTTGTAAAATGCATGAAAACAAGAATCTGAGATTTGTTAGTTGTCACTTGTCCTTTTGTCCCCAATTTTTTTTTGGGTGTGTTGCTGCCATCAAATTCCAAATTTGTTCATATTTATGAAATAGAATGAAGTTGGTCAGTGAGTCCATGAGACTGGTCTGGAAGGAAACCCTCAGTGGAGTGTGACCGCAGCCTTGTATGCATGCAGTGGATTGAGTCTGGTAATACCATGCTACATACGGTCATAACTTCTCCTGGAAATGGGGTTTGTCCTTCCTCTCCTCATTATTTCCCGACCTCACCAATGATCTTGTGGCTGAATGGGACCAAAATCACAGAGCCAGGTTTTAAAAATCGTGAAAATCAAAACTCTTGGTTGTAAATGAATGCTGATGGTTTTGTTTTTTTGTCTTTAAGGGCCATCATCAACCATTTCAACCCCAAGATTGAGTCGTACGCTGCTGTGAACCACATCTCCCAGCTGTCAGAGGAGCAGGTGAGCACAACACACCCGAAACAACCTCAGCAACGTCCTGCAGCCATTTAGGCTGAACTCTACACAAACATCTCTCCCGTCATTTCACAAGGAAGTCTCATGAATTTTTAAGGAAACAATGGAAAACATTCGGTTTCATTGCTTTCTGCTTAGTCATCAACAAGTGGTTACAGCTGTGTGTTAGAAAGGAGTGACTCAGACAGACACACACACAAACACACACACACACACACACACACACACACACACACACCCACCATTGAGCTTCAAACTCATCATGGCTGATTCATTGCACACCGTTCTGTCGACACCGATCACAACAAATGTGCACACAAATCTTTTTACGCTGCATGACGGAAAGTGACGCACACAATTTGTTTTTAGTCATTTTAGCAGACGCTGAAAGACCAATGACTTTTATAGATTTTATCCAAAACATGCAGCTTTCACTTCACTGTGCTAAAAGTCAAGCCTGAGTTTTTCTCATTTCAGATTTTAGTGTATTTATTTAAAGCAAAGTAAATGTTTCTCGGCTGTCTGCGGTTGCTTTTGTAGAAATGCTGCCGGTGAGACGTCCACAGTTTGGAGAACACAAACACAGAATGAACCGAGTCATTAACGAGTTGAACTTTTGAAGTTATTTCATCGTCATTGGTAGAAAAACGTGAGGCTGAACTGCTTTTATCATTTATGTTGAATCTGTGAGGACTGAAAACAGCCAGAAGAGTCCTTCTTTTTACGAGCTGATAACGGTGATGGATTTGCTCATTAAACTCCCAGATTACCTCTCTGCCTTTATCAACTAGATTTATTCACAACAAAGAGGAACAGAAAATGTTAGCTTTAGTGTCAATGAGCTGCTGGTGGGATTCTATTATTTTCCACTTGTGGTATTAACACTCTTTTAATCAGATAAATAACTTAATTTTTTAAGATATTCTTCCTCGAGCTGCTGTAAATTGATCATTGTCTGCAAATTTAATGATAACTCAAAAGATGTGCTTTTCTATTGAAATTCAAAAATGCATTTAAGAAAGTCATTATTCATTTGACTATTTTCATATTCTGCACGTACTGAACGAAAGCAAAGGTGAAGAGTTGCATCTAAAACACTTGAAAGCATGAGAGGATCGTTTTTTCCTGGAAAAAAACTACTAAATATGTAGTTTTGATGATGGAGGTTGAGTTTTTAGGGGTTTAATAAATGTCACCAGAGGAACTTTAAAAGAGAGAATTGAGTAAATACACAAAAAGCTTTTCAGCTCAACTAGTCACAGTTTACTGAATAAAAAAAAGCACAACAAATGGATGCAATGAAGTAAAAAAACACGTGAATAAATCAGCCTGTCACGTCTCACTTCCAGTTTTAATGAAGTGAACTAAAGCTTGAATTTACATCCCTTTCCTTTGACGTGTAGTCCTTTAAACACACACATGCACCGCACACACACACACACACACACACACACACACACACACACACACACACACACACACACCCCCCTCCGCCCGCAGCGTCTTCATTCCCTACAGTGACACCAGAAGACTGATGGCCTCCAGAAACACGCAGCATTAAAAGGATCTGCTCGTTCGTACGGAGTTAAACGGCGGAGGCGGAGCTCACTTCAGCTCGCAGGGCGGCTTTTGTGTCCACGCTTCCCGATAAACGAGTGACAATCATCTCTGCTTAGTGATGCAGAAAGAGAGCGCTCAGGGAAGAAACGTTGACCCAAACACTCCTCATCCCACCAAACCTTGAAGGCTTTTCTTTAATTCTCCGTTTGATTTTGATTTTATTTTTACCTTCATCAAAGCTCAAACGTTCTCCGGCTTCCCGTCTCTTCGGACCTTCGCATTAGTCCGGGTTACTATTCGAACCACCTTCGATCCACCAGGTGGAGATCTGAGAGGGAGAGATATGGCCATGAATGTTTCATCAGTGGACCACCGGAGGCTGAAATGCAAACAACAGCAGAGCTGTAGATTTATTAGAAGAAAATAAATGCTTTCCTGCTCCGAACCCTTAATAAATGAAAGAAGGTGGATTCAGGATACGTGTGTGTAAATAGATTTCTTGTAAGCTGACATCCGTATGTTTATGTGGATAAAAGCAGGACTTGTTTGGGAGGAGTGTGAATGTTTGTCGAGCTTTTCTGGGAAGTACGACAAAGTGCCGCTCGTGTCTCACTATGAATGTTTCATGCTGCAGGCGCATTAATGAAATAATGAAAAAGGTATGGCGAGAGGCTATTTCACAGCTGAAAGGGGGGACAGCAGGTGGTGGGAGTTTGGAGAATCTCTGCATAATTACCTCTGATTTCAGCCCACCTTCTTATCTGCACTCCAGGCCGTGTGTCCCGTCCATCTATAGTTCACCCAAATATCCTCACATTACACACGGCTGGATTGTATTTATACTCTCACCTGAAAGGGATGAAGGGAGTCCTTTGAAAAGTGACATTTTAATGTTAAAATGCTTTTATTTTGAAAGTCTTATTGGTGCAGAACATAGACACACTGGATCAATGTTACTAGACCAATCTGCTCAAAAATAAGAAAATGAAACAACCCGTTAGATTGAACTTTTAGTGACCAAGTAAAGGTGCACAAGGTGAATAATAATACAAATGGGATAAAACAAACAAGAAACATCCAATAAAATACACGGAAATCCATCAAGTTGTACGTTTTTGAAGTGATGAAACACATCTGTCCACATCAGTTCATGCTGGCGAGCAGTGAGTGGCTGGAAGTCAGCTGGAGAGGAATCAGCTGTTCTGCCACAGTATTAAAACTCTCCCCGTGATCCCTCATGAATAAAGCTGTTTCCATGAAGTATTCAACACTAATTAATATTTAACTCATTGCTGCCTATTCAAACGTTCTGGATGCAACAACTACTCTGTAGGCATGCAACACTTTTATTTATTTATTTCATTTGACCTTTATTTTACTTAATCTAAGGTTCTGTTTCCCTTTCCTGTCTCCCCCCCCGCAGGTGCTGGAGGTGGTACGGTCCAACTACGACACACTGACCCTCAAACTGCAGGACGGCCTGGACCAGTTCGAGAGATACTCGGAGCAGCCCAAAGAGGCGGCTTTCTTCAAGGAGCTGGTGAGGGGGGCGGGAGGGGGGGGGATTACAGGCAGTGCTGACCTTGTTATCTCTACTAGCAGCTGTTGCTAACATTTTATAAACTACTACTGCCTTCATGTGCAAGAGGCGAGCTCTCATTTGAAGGATGTGACATCATTACCAGCCCTACGTGGACTGCAGTGTTACTGACCGTTAAATTCCAACGTTTACCTCAACTTTCATATTTTCATTTATCAGATTTTTTGTTTCCTCATAAACTTCAAAAATGTATTTTGCAAAACACACCATCAGCAGGAAACTTCACTGTTTCATTATCAACTGAATTCATTGACAGAATACAAAACACAAGATGGAATTAGCAGAAAAAAAGTACATATTGACAAAAAAGCTGAAGGGAACTTTAATTTCTTTGATGTTTCCTGCACACGTGCTGCTATTTAGAGGTTTTATATTGTGCAGCCAATCAGCACACTCGCTGTCAGAAGGTTTAAAGACGCCGTCTTTAACGTGGTAAACCTGGAGATTTAAAGCTCCGCCTCCATCTGCAGGTTCGCTCCATCAGTCTCAACGTGAGGAAGAACGTCTCTCTGAATACGCTGAGTCAGGACGTCCTGCTCAAAGAGTTCTCCACCATCTCCTGAGACCCGCTCGGCCTTCGCCTCACAAACACCAACCAGTACGATCCTCCATCGCTCCTTCCATACACCGTCTGTTCCTCCTCCTCTGTCTCCTGGGAACCGAGCGATGGAAACGGAGACGGACGCACGGACAAGCTGGAAGCACCTGAAGACACCCTAAAAACTCTCCCCACGGTTTCCCTCCGTGATTTAAGGAAGTATTGCACCGGTTCCTCGTGTGCAATCAGCAGTATTGGCTGGACTGTTAGCTGACACATGAAAGTTTGGATTTAAGAAGGTAGAACTTTGATTTCGGTCCTCTGGTGTCCGTCTCATCACGGTTGACGATCCTCCTCCGGTAATGACGGAGCGTGTCCTTCCTAACGACGCTGAGTCTTTCTGAGCCGGTGAACTTCTTCATTTAGAGCATTAACTTTTTCTTTCAGGCTTGTTGTGTGAATGTTAAACGGATTCTCTGAAGTGTTCAAAAACAGATTTACAAGTATTTTGTATTTACATGTTTTGATAAGCGGGTGAAACTTTTGATCAATCGAGTTGAGGAACGTGTTGAAGTGATTTAAAAAAAAAACTAAAAAAACAAAACCCTTTTTATTGTTGTTGCGAACCTTTTGTTTGACAGGAACCAACACTAACTCCCACTGGACCAGTCGGTCGGCGTTATTTGAACAGATTAACCTGAATGTGTTGAAGTGAGCCGTTAGTTTAGAGGGAAGACGGTTCAACGGTGTAGAAGTCGTCTTTGCTGATGTGTCTCCGACATACGAAGTCCGTTTAGTGAAACAACATTCAACCTTTTGAACTCCTCGTAGCCGATCACATTTAAAATGATTTTTTTTTTTTGGGACTGATCAAAATTATGCAATTTCTTGAAGTGTAAGGTTGTCTTCTTTTCATCTCTAACTCCTGTAGGTATATTTATGTCTTTTTTAAATAAAGATTGGTTTCCTACTCTATTAGTGTTTCCTGCTTTGACTCTTCTTCAGTTCAACCTGCACACAAACACTCAGAAGTGAACGATGCCTCTTCGGTGGCTGAATATGCTCTTTGATAATAAATGTTTTATCTCGGATCACTTCTTCTCTCGATGTTCCCCGTCCGGCTCGTATGAACTATGACTTATTCATTATATATAGAATCTGATCGAGTGCATTTGGGGTTTCTGTCCACCTGACGAAGTCACATATTCATGTATGTTTACTGCTTGAAAAAAACAACTGAGGGATGAAGAAGTCACCGTGATATCTTTATATCCACTAAGAGCAGCTCAACGGATTGAATTAAACCGTCGTGGGAGAAATGTTTAATCTGTTAGTGGCAGTAAATAAGAAGTAATCACACATGGTTGGATTCACTGGTGCTGATGGATGTGGTTGAAAATGGTGAACAGTGTTCTCATTATCTGTAGCGTCTCGTCAGAAGGTTTTGGAGCCCTAGTGGCCTGCAGTGGTATTACACTTCTGCATTGTTTTAAATTTTCAGACACGGACACGGTAGTGGACACTACGTCCACTTTTATGTGCAGTCTGGTAGAGATGAAGGATGTATGTAACAGAACAGAGCACTTCATAACCGAGGGAGTTCCAGTAGTCGACTTTAACGTCTGACCTTGAACGCGTCATTCTTCTCATGAATGACTTCCTGTAACTTTTAAGACTGAAGACGTCTTCATTGATGAGTCGTTGTGTGCAGAGACGTTACTGTTCATGATAACTTCTGTTCTTCTCAGTTAAAGCTGTGAGTGCTGAAGCAACGTCTCTAATGAACATGTGAGGTAATGAAGTGCTTTAACGTTCCACTGCGCTGAGGAAAGCGTCCTCATTTGCTTCTGTGTGTTTTCCTGAAAGTGTTTACGGGGTTTTTGGTGATCTTTCTGAAATGGTTGATCTCAATCCTCTGACATGAATCTATTCCAAATCCTCCGGTTTTTATATTTTGGTTATACAGTATATTGGACGAGTATATTAACTGACATAATCTGTGGTGTGTGTGTGTGTGTGTGTGTGTGTGTGTATGTGTGTGTGTATGTGTATGTGTGTGTGTGTGTGTGTGTGTGTGTGTGCGTGTCCTTGCTCCACACTAACATGCATAACTTCAGGCATCAATCAGAGCTCATTATTGGTTATCTGTCAGCTCCACTTTGCAGCCTGCAGTGGTGCTAGACTTCTCCGTAAACCCCTGTGGGAGATAAACACCATCAATACTGAGATTTAACAGTCCCAAAGCACATAATATATTCAAATACCTCTCCGCTGTGTTCCCTCCGTCTTCCTCTGTTTCTCTTTCTGCTTGTTTTCCTTCTCTCGGTTAAAGATTTGCTTCAGCCTCGTCTTTGAATGCATCATCCCTCTCTGATATTTTCTTACTTAACCAGGCCTCTCTTTCTGTCCTCATTTGCCGTTTTTCTTTATCCAGCTTTGTTTCTTTTTTTCTTTTTTCAGCAGCTGATAGGTATTTCCACTCTTGTCCGTCAGTCTTCTGACAGCAGACATAATAATCCCTCATCACTCTGCCTGTCCTTAAAAAGCTTCACCACACTGTTGATCCCCAACAAGTATGATTCTAGCTGCAAAAAGATTTTCCCTTTTCTCCAATTACATCTCAAATTTAATTTAAAGGCAGATGCAGCCTGTGTTGTGTACATGGACGAGATTTTGTTCACTAATAATTTGATCTTTAAAAGAGCTGAGCATCAGTAGAAGTCTACATGTGGGCTCTGAACTGGAACTGTAGGGACAAAGTCAACTCACTAATCCACTCTGCATGTGAGAACATCTTTTTAGCTGCTTTGTCAAAAACTTTCTCACGCAACATCTCTGCAGTAATCTTGAGCTGAACCGAGGTTTTCACAGGTTTTTACAGAGTCTGCCTTTCTGCTCTGTTTTTAATGAAACTGCCAGCTTTGCAACTTCAGGTTTTGAGTTTTCTTTATTTGGAAGATGAAGAAAAATAAATCTTCCAGAATATGAAAACAGCCTGGTACCAAACCAGAGCGTATAATTCACCCGTCAGTCCGCTGCAGCAGAACGTACATTAGGAAAATTTAGATTTCTAAACTTTATTACAGACTCAGATTCCAGAAAAAAGACAAACACAGAGAGAAAAGATTATTGTTCAGGTTAAAATAAGTTACTTTTGTTATATAAGTTACTTTCTTTATGTTACTTAAAAGAAATCCATGTCGCTTTGTCACAGACTCATCTGGCTGTCCAACACCTCCATCCCACCTCCTCTCTGACACGTAGACGATAGGAAGACTGGACACAGCTTTCTGGTCTGAAAAGTTCAACTGCAATACCCCAGAGTGCCACTAGGAGCTGGTTCCATAGACTCCCATTCAACTTCTCTCATGAAATACAAAGTCAATACATTTTTTCCACAAGTCATTATGGTGTCATTCACTAAAGTTAGTCCTTGGGAAATATGAACTGTGGAGCTGACAGAGTATTGATCTTCTTCAAGGTGAGACCATCCAGATCAGCAGATATCTTACCCCCCCCCCCCCCCCGCTACCCCTCCCCCTGTCAATCTCTCACCTCGGACAGATGCAGACTCATTTGTTTGCTTGCACCATCAGGAAACTAAAGTCAACTGCATCGTCGCCTCATTTGAACCACAGAAGCGCCTCAAACTGCTGCTGCACGCGGGGGGACTACGGAGTTTTACAGTTTGGAGACACGCAGAGAGAGACAGACTTCTCTGTCCCTCATCTGTCTGCAGCGCGCGCGGACCGGTGCTCGAGGAAAAGTGACATGCGAAGCGGAACCGAGGCGCAGAAGTCGTAGATGAACTGCGGCTCCGACGCACGCACACGTCCTGCAGGCTCCGCTGAGGACCGGGACACACGATGAAGTCCAGGAGTCAGGACCAGAGTCTGTCGGACTCCAGAGAGCTGGACAGATCGTACGACCCTCTCACAGGTGGGTTTTACATCATGCCTCTTTTTGATGTGTGTTATTGATGGATTTCTTTGGTTTCAATCTCCTGTCACAACATTCACGGATGAAAGTTTGCTTTCATTGCTCCTTGATTCATTATATTGGACTTTAGGGATTTTAATACACAGCAGTGAGTGAGTACAATCAGCTGATGAAAATGTGTTTTTTGATTCACAGTTTGATATTTCAGGTATTTTACCTCAAAATGAACTTTACATGGTTTCCCTGCCGACTGATTTGAAAAATAATATGGAAAAAAAAGCTGTAAAAGTTTGGCATCATCATGTCCTGATTGTTTCTAGGCTGCAAATTGAAGATTTTTAAAAAAAAAACTTCTGTAAAATTAGTTGAAACCGTGATTGGATCCTTGTGAAGGAGCTGCAAGATGTTTCAGTATGAGTAAGCTTTCACATCTAAAGGCATCATCTCATGAAGGACTGAATGTTTCATTTGCATCTAAATAAGGATTTTAAGAGAAACAAAATGTTACTCTGTAGTTTGATAGCTGTAACTTGAGCTGAAAACAGCTGCAGGCTGCCATTGATCAATTAATCAATTAACTGATTGACAGAAGATTAATCGGCAACAATTGTGATTCATCATTTAAGAATCTTGGCAAAGAAAAGAAAAATATTCTTTATTTACATCATTTCTTAACCTCATTGAATCAGGCTCTGCTCCCTCCTCATGGACATTGTTGTAAATAATCTTTCTGACATTTTTTAGATTAAATGATTAAAAACTGTAACAGGGATCAATGGTGAAAATAATCCTGAGTTGAAGCCCCATAATAACAGGATGTCGATGCCTTTGGTGGTTTTACGTGTTTTTCTCAGAGGAGATGAACAAATGTACCAAATGAGAGAAAACAACACTTCAAAGTTAATGAGCTCCACAAAGAGAAAAAAAAAAAGAACAATTTTATTAAAGTCCCAATAATCAGTGGAGTGCTGCTATCAGGGAGGATTTAGTTCAAACAACCACACGGATCAGTTCTGCAGGAGAGGAGAGAGAAAACCGGAAAATAGTCCTGTCGCCTGAAATTACACCTGTCAGGGTGTGTTTGTACTTTAATCAGATCAGAGAGCACCAATTTATCAGAGTTTTATCTTCCTCATGACACACACACACACACACACACACACACACACACACACACACACACACATCTCTCTTTGTTTCAGGCTGGTTTGTCAACTTCCTGAAATAGTCCTCCCCTTTAAAAATAACTAAACAGATGTGTAAAAATAACCCTTTTAATATTTGACACAGAGCAGCATGAGTTGTTTTCAGGACGTTTCTGAACTACTGTATTGTAAATGGACAGGTGGAGGATGGAGGAGGGAGGATGGAGGGATGGAGGGAGGGAGGATGGAGGATGGAGGGATGGAGAGAGGGAGGGAGGGAGGATGGAGGGAGGGAGGAGGGAGGAGGGAGGATGGAGGGAGGGATGATGGAGGGAAGGAGGATGGAGGATGAAGGGAGGGAGGATGGAGGATGGAGGATGGAGGGATGGAGGATGGAGGATGGAGGGATGGAGGATGGAGGGAGGGAGGGAGGATGGAGGATGGAGGATGGAGGGATGGAGGATGAAGGGAGGGAGTATGGAGGGAGGGAGGATGGAGGGAGGGAGGATGGAGGGATGGAAGATGGAGAGAGGATGGATGGAGGGAGGGAGGATGGATGGATGGGAGGGAGGATGGAGGGAGGGAGGGAGGGATGGAGGATGGAGGGAGGGACGGAGGATGGAGGGAGGGAGGATGAAGGGATGGAGGGAGGGACAGAGGATGGAGGGAGGGAGGATGGAGGGAGGGAGGATGGAGGGATGGAGGAGGGATGGAGGATGGAGGGAGGGAGGATGGATGGAGGGATGGAGGAGGGAGGGAGGGAGGGAGGATGGAGGATGGAGGATGGAGGATGGAGGATGGAGGGATGGAGGGAGGGAGGATGGAGGGATGGAGGATGGAGGGAGGGAGGATGGATGGAGGGATGGAGGAGGGACGGAGGGAGGATGGAGGGATGGAGGAGGGAGGGAGGGAGGGAGGATGGAGGATGGAGGGATGGAGGATGGAGGGATGGAGGATGGAGGATGGAGGAGGGAGGATGGAGGGATGGAGGGAGGGAGGATGGAGGGATGGAGGATGGAGGGAGGGAGGATGGAGGGATGGAGGGAGGGAGGATGGATGGAGGGATGGAGGGAGGGAGGATGGATGGAGGGATGGAGGAGGGAGGGAGGGAGGATGGAGGGATGGAGGAGGGAGGGAGGGAGGATGGAGGGATGGAGGGAGGGAGGATGGATGGAGGGATGGAGGAGGGAGGGAGGGAGGATGGAGGGAGGGAGGGAGGGAGGATGGATGGAGGGATGGAGGATGGAGGGAGGGAGGATGGAGGGATGGAGGGAGGGAGGATGGATTGAGGGATGGAGGAGGGAGGGAGGGAGGATGGATGGAGGGATGGAGGAGGGAGGGAGGGAGGATGGATGGAGGGATGGAGGAGGGAGGGAGGGAGGATGGAGGGATGGAGGGAGGGAGGGAGGGAGGATGGAGGGATGGAGGGAGGGAGGATGGATGGAGGGATGGAGGAGGGAGGGAGGGAGGATGGAGGGAGGGAGGGAGGGAGGATGGATGGAGGGATGGAGGAGGGAGGGAGGGAGGATGGAGGGAGGGAGGAGGGAGGGATGGAGGGAGGGAGGATGGATGGAGGGAGGATGGAGGGATGGAGGAGGGAGGGAGGGAGGATGGAGGGATGGAGGAGGGAGGGATGGAGGGAGGGAGGATGGAGGGATGGAGGATGGAGGGAGGGAGGAGGGAGGGAGGGAGGGAGGATGGAGGTTTATTTAATAACTGGTAGTTGTTGCTGGAACAATGGCCGCTGAGCTCTGTATTCAGCAGCAGGTTAACCAAACAGTGAACAGGTGCACGAACACGGAGGTCCAAACAAAGCGTTTCATTAAAGAGGGAAACAACGGCGGCCGTTCACCGTTCAACCGGGTTGTTTCTGTCGAGCTCTCCTGCTCACAGCGTTTCATGAAGGAACCAATAACCGATGGAAAAAGTCCCTTAAAGTGCATTTAAAAGATTTATCAGCCGTCTAAAAACCATCCAGACGAAATGGTCTTTACTGTCCAGCATGTTGTCCGCTCCTGTGTTCATGTATTCCAGATACAGTGGATCTTTGTCCAGTCAGCACTTTCTGCACAGCGCTGCAGTGATGATCAACCACGCTGTCACGTAAGAAGCTTTTAAAAGGAAAGAAAATACGAAGGTGCTGCCAGCAGCCGGTTAGCTTAGCATAAAGACTGAAGACAGTTTCTGTCTGAAGGCGACACAATCTGCACCGCTGGAGATATTTTCAGTTTGTTTAATCCATACAAGAAACCAACGTGTTGAAACAAATCTTTTTGCACCAAAGTGTTTTTTATGGGTTAAATAAATGAGATATAAAGTATTTACGAGTGTGATTTCAGTCTCTACAGGTGGAACAAAGTGAGAAATAAAACCCGCCAGAAGAAACGGTTGTCAGTGTCACGGTTCTCCACGTGGTGGAGAAGGAACGGTGTTGATGCTCAGGTGGAGCAGGTACGAAGGCGGCGGTGGGCGTACCAGCTCGTACTACCTACCGGGTACGAGCCCCCGATGACCTCAGAGGTTCTCCACTCGCTCACCTTGCTGAGGCTTCCTGCTAGAAGGTGTCGTACTCGGCCGTCTGAGCAGAGCGCTGAGGTACTCGGATGTTTGATGGGTGACGACAGGTGTTGGGTTGGTCGATCCTTGTGGTTTTAGCTACACTCAAATGAAAAGTACTTGGCTAACGTCAGGAAAAGATTTCTTTAAATGTCTCGTGGACTCAAACCTGATCTGATGGGTGAAAGTTTTCTTTTCATCTAAACGTCCCCAAACTCCCTTTATGGGTTTTAGCTCTTTTGTACTTTGTAAAATTGCCTGGATCACTTGACCTTCGTCACGTGACCTCCATGGTGATGTGGAACCGTTACACTGACGCCCCGCCCTCTGGTGGACTGGCAGGTGTATTACACATTGTGCCGTAACACTGGTCTCCATATTTTGGGTTTTCGGCATCGACTTTCTCGTCTTGTTTCAGGGTCTCCAAACTTATTTTGTCCTCAGTGTTGTGACGGCCGCCTGTGCACATCGTCGAAGAATTTATGGATGGAACAAGCTTGTTTTTTTGGTCTTTTTTATATGTTTGCATGAGAAAGTTTACAACCCTCTCATACTTTCAGACATCTTAGTAGAACACGAAAGCATCACAATGATCCCATGAACTTAACCTTTATATAACTTTGTTACATGGCTGACTTCAACCTAAAAGCTCCTCAAAGGTTTTGGCTTCGCCGACATGGATCAGCGTATTTAGATCAGCGTTGTGTAACAAAAAAACAAAAAGTGACCCCGGCGAGGTGACGGCTGCGTCTGTCTGAGATCAGATGAACTGATATAATCACCGGGAGGCTCATGATGTCATCAGCCGTGGAAGAGTGTCTGAATTTAAACATGTTTGTGAGAGTACATTGATGTTTTTTTTTTATTGAAATGGGCATCTATAATCTGAACCGCGTCCTTCAGAGGGATTATTGTAAGCACGGAGGCTGTTGCCCCGGCAACGTTAGCTTACAAATGTTCATTTAGTGCTGCGTGACCCTCCTTAAGCTGTCGTGACCCTCCAAAGGAAACACGAAATGCCGACCAGGGCGGAGGAATGTTTGGGTTTAAGTTACGTCTTCAGCAGAATTTCTACCAAGTATTTGATTTTCTACTTTAAATTCTTTTACTTTGGATTGTTAGTGTCCATATTCAACAAAGGTTTCCCCATTTACTCTTCTTTACTTCTTCCCTGCTAACTTTTCTTACTGTTAGCTTACGGTCAGGATGAAAAATGAACTTTTGAGCAGTGAGTTTTCTGTCTCGTATCGCTGTGGAAAACACGGAGGTCAGGGATTTCTCTGGAAACTCGGAGGAGTTCTGGTGAGAACTGTTCATGGAAATGAATTAATGAAACCGCTGTGAAAAAACAAGTCAAATCAGTGATTATGCATGAAATAGACACATGCGTCTCAGAGAACATATAGATCCACCATAAGTACAAAGTTATAGTTCAGAATAATTGAAGGTCTTTTTTCAGATTTCTCTCCCTTCCCTCCGTCATCAGTCCGTCTCAGATGGAGCGTTTGCAGCAGCGGATGAACGAGCCTTTAAATGTGTTCATGATGATGATGATGAGGAGGAGGAAGAGTGTTGATCTGCCTCACACAGCTGCATTTCTTCAAATTGATGCACACGATCAAAGTCACCAGAGGGTCTGAGAACTGAGAAAAGGCTGCTGGATTCTCAGAAACGTCAACAGGAGCAGAAATAAATGTTGTTCATCAACAACTCGGCAGAAACTCAGATGTTCAGCGTTCATTCTGCGCTTCCCATCAGTTAAATGGTTGCTTCATACTTTATAAAGTCCTGTCAAATGCTTTTGCTCATATTGTATCCTTATGAGCAAAATACATCTTTTTATGGTGTCCAGCTATTTGTTAATGAACTTTTATAACTCACACAAGCTGAGCCAGACACGTAGAAGCTGCGTCCTCTCTAAGAACAACCTGCCTTCCTGTTTTTGTTGGGTTTAACCCTGCAGGCTGTTTTCAGGATAATTTCCCTGCCTTCACTTTTAAACTCATAACTTAGTCATTACAGAGGCGAAGCATTCATGCTGCATCTGGTTTCTTTCAGAAGAACTAAATATACACAGTACTGATGGGAAAATGACACACAGGTGAGCACAAGAAGTGGTGAACAAAAACCCTCAAAGTCAAGAGCTAAAACAAAATAGACACAAGAGGTGAGGGATTTCAAAGTAAAGTAAAAGACAGAATCATGACAACTTACAAAGTATTTTTGACCAATATCCTAAAAACAGAAAATTGTATTCATTCATTTTGTTTCTGTTTTTAATACAATTATCATCTCCTGCATGAAAACCCTGAGCTGTTTGTTGTGCTGCCTGAGTTCCAGGTTCTATAAAGCTCTGTTTGTGTTTCCACGGTCTCACAGCTGCTGTGTTTGATAGTTTGATGGATATATCCTCAGTGTCCACGGACTCCGACGTTCACGATAAGTTCACTTAAAGGTGTAACTGCTTATATAATCACTCAGAGAAGATAGTTTGACTTACTGAGGGATAAAAAAAATGAACAGTAAATACAGTGATATAAAACCTGGAAGGATGAAGGATGTAAAATGAATCAATGAGTGAAAGGCAGAATAATAACTAGTGTGATTGAACAGAATTAAATTATAGGAATAATGAATGGTTATTTATAGTCACTGTATGCACACACCAAAATGTTGTAAAGGAAGAAATGAAAGGTTAGACCTGTTTTTGTGTTTGTTTGTTTTTTTTAATTTTAAAAAAAATTTTTTTTACTGCTGATGCTGTTTGTTTGTTTCTGAATATTACAGTTTAGCTTCTTTTGATTATTGTCAGAAGTTGTCTGGCCGGATGTCTGAGTGAGGATCAGCAGCTCTACTTGTAAAACACCCAACAGGTGTTCCCACCTGTCTGACGCTCATTGTGCTGCCTGTCTGTACATTCGTTCATCTTTTTACAGGCTTTTTAATGTCAAGTGTAATTTGCCTTTAGCTCACCACCGCCCCCTGGTGGCAGTTAATATCTGCGAATGTTTGGAAAGGCACCTGTCATTGGAAATAATTTGATTGCTTTCTGCTTTTTCCAGACTGACAATAATGTTGTGTTCATCTTCATTTACAAGAAAGAAAAAAAGTGATGAAGACGCCTCGTCATCACTGGCCTGCTGTCAAGTTACAGAGGAAGAGTTAATAAGAGGATCAGCTGCAGAGTGGGATGCTGAGTGTGCACTTTTTTTTTCTTTGTCGTTCATTTTCCGCTGAAGTTGTGTCATCACATCCTGTTCAGAGGAACCTGCAACGATGTTGAATAACTAAGATTAGAAATGTATGAGGTACTTAGTGCTGTAATAACATTCATTACATTACATTGCATTTCAGCTAAATGAAATGTAATGAATTACAAAATTTGAACATATGTCATGGTAACTGGAGTCCCTGTTGAAAACATAATCTAATGTGTATTCACTGAGACAGTTATGTCACTCACATTCAGTTTGAAGGTATTTTAAATGACATGTTGGTGTCTCTGTTTCTGTGCCGGAAACTCAGACAGACCGAGTTGTTGGTTCGTTGCAGAGAATCCTGTAAAACTGACAGAATCACACAGACTTTGATGATCCTATAACTTTTCCACCAGCGTGTCAAAATTGGAATTTTTCCAATACTTCGGGTGACGACCAAATACTTGCAAATCTAATGACATGCTATAATAAGTTAGCCTTTCATATAGAGTCTGTGTAAGTCACCCTCACACAGAAAACACAAATTTCATGTGACCAGATTACACGTGATTGTGCACATGGGAAACATTTAGTTTTGGAACATTTTCATGGCGTAACGTGAAGATCGTGCAGATTCCCATGTAAAAACTTTGCCACATATTTTCCACATGTTATCATATCTTGGAACATCTGGTAAACATGTGTCCCGTGTGGAAAACATGTGAAACTAACGCAAGTTAGCATGCTGATGTTTGTGTTTACAGCTGACTCTTTAAAATGCATCAAAAACTGATTTTAAAAGTTCAGGCAATAATGTTGTGATTTATATCAACATTTTAAATCTTATAAAAAAAATAATTCAATCACATTTTCTTTTTAAATTGACGTATTTTCTCAGAATTATCCGACACTTTGACTCCAATATGATTTAACATTCAACTCAATAATTTCATTCAATGTTGAACTGAACTAAATTTGAGTGTTTAGTCGCCCGGTCGATCTTCTCTTTTAAATAAAGGACTAGAAGCTTTATTTCTCCCCAGATCTGATAAAGACTGACGGATGTCAAATGTTCGGGTCACGCTGACGTCTGTGTCTCGGGTCAAACTTCAGTCACTTCATCGGAGCCCTCAAACAAACTGGCTGCTCTCCAAACAGCTTTCATCCGCAGGGTCACTGGTTCACCGCCAGCTCAGCAAAATCATCTTCCTCTCCAGGTCGCATGCACAAGTGATTCCAAGTATTGGAGTCTGGTTCGGCCAACGTTTTTTAGACATGCTGTAAGCTGTGTGGGCCACTTTATCTGCTTCTAATCTGTGCTCTGATTGCTTGCTTCCAGGTAATCCTCCATCCAAGCCCAATAAAAAGACCATCAAGCAGCGGTTCCTCAAACTGCTGCCCTGCTGTCGCTCCGGCTCCACTTCTTCAGACAGTCAAGGCAAATGTCCTCACACACACTTCGTCACCTCTCGGGTTCCCAGAGAGATGAACTGAGTCACAGACAAAATAAAACGCCTTCACTTTGTCTCTTTTTCTTCTCCTCTATTGTCAGAGCACTCCAAGGAGACTCACCGTTTCCTTTCTGTCTCCGTCCCTCCTGCAGGAAGTATAGATGAAGATGGCGAGCTGTCGACGGTGTGCTGCAGACCGGAGGGCCTCGACCTTCTCGTACAGCAGACCCACTTCAACAAGAAAGAGCTGCAGGTCCTCTACCGGGGATTCAAAAACGTCAGTCAAAGATTCCTGGGAATTATTGATTCTCACGTAACCACGTATATGGATATATAACACTTGAAAAGAAAACATCTGTGTGTTGTTTGTCTGATTTCTGCAGGAGTGTCCGAGCGGCGCGGTGAACGAGGAGACTTTTAAAAGCATCTACTCCCAGTTCTTCCCTCAGGGAGGTCCGTCACACCTTCCCCTCCACCGCAAACATGATCCTGGATATAATAATATTAAAGAGTCCCATCAGGTCATTGTTTCAAACTATCAGGAGCTCTTTAAGAACAGATCTGGTGTCCTCCATCTTCACAGTGTTCAATAAAGATAGTTGATGACGTCAATGCTGCAGCTCGATGTCTCGGCTTCACGCTGGGATCATCAGGGAAATCATCAGCGTGTCTTCACTCAGACGGAAAATATGTAGATTAAAAAAAAAGACCGAATAAGATTCATGACTTAAAATTTGAAAGGCTGAGAATTTTTTTTATCATCTTTAAAGAACCTGTGAAAAACTCTCAAAGAGAAATTGAAGTGACACATTTCAAATGCAAATCAAAAGCAGGGCCAGATTTGATATGTTGGTGTAACTTCACTGTCACTGACAGTGTGGGAAATTCACATAAAATCTTCTGCTTTGAATCTGGAGTCAAATGTTCACAAAAGCAGTTCTTCTGTTCGTCACTGATGATATAATTTGTGCACAAATGTATTGTTTTTGTAAAATGATGTCTGAACATCACAACTCAAAACCCTGTTAGCTTTTATATAAACATCTGCAGATCTAACGTCTCCGATATTTTCCTCTTCTATTCAGTTAAAGTAATAATCAACTTGATGTGTTGATCTCACAATTACAAATTTGAGTCGTAGGTTTGTGTTCTTCTTTTTTTTTTTCCAGATTCAAGTACGTACGCACATTTCCTGTTTGAAGCCTTCGACACCCACAACAACGGGTCGGTCAGCTTCGAGGTGAGATGAAGGTGTTTTTAACACGTTTGTGTTGTATTTCTTAGAATTAAGAACATCGTACTGTTGCTGAATACTGCGTCGTTTTCCCGTTTCATTCTTAATCTTGACCTCACTCACGCCTCTCTTTTCTTCTCCCGGCTGCAGGACTTTGTTTTAAATCTGTCCATCATCTTGAGAGGCTCCATCACCGACAAACTCAACTGGGCCTTTAATCTTTATGACCTGAACAAGGACGGCTGCATCACCAGAGAGGTGCTCGGACCGCTCGCCGTCGGTGTGAACTGGCTTGTGTTTTCTGGCGTTTCTCACTTTCTTCCCTTCTTTCTGTTTGTTCCAGGAGATGACCGATATAATGAACTCCATCTACGACATGATGGGGAAGTACACGTTCCCCTGCATGAAGGACAGCGTAGCAAAGGAACATGTTGACAGCTTCTTCCAGGTGAATCTCAAACCAACCAACTCCACACTCAAAGCAGTTTGTTGGAATCGATGTGAATGTCTTCCACCTCTCTGGTTTGATGGATGAAGTGTTTCCGTGCTCTTCGGTCCGTCGGTGTCAGAGGCACTTTAGAACTGTGGCGATCAAACTACCAACCCTGTCAAACATATAATGTCAATGTTTCCTTTTGCATTTCTTTACTTGAAATTAAATTAGTTGGGATTTCATATCAATCCCAACTAATGTGCAGGTTCAGTGTTTCATGTGCTGTTTGTGACTCGTTTAAAGGAACCCTGTGGAGGTTTCTGGCGGACACACAATGTTTGCATTCAGTTTCTAACTTGTGTAAAACCTTCAGCTCGAGCAAAATTAAATGAAATGCATTTATTTCCTCATGAAGCAAAGTTGATCCTTTTAAAAGGCATTTTAAATCCAGCGTTGTTCACATAATGAGCCTTTTTAGCCCTCAAATAAACGCACGAGTGAGAAAAACTGAATGTAAACATAAATTTCTTTGTTTACAAGAAAACACCAGAAGGTACGTTTAAGTTTCGCGATGAAACATCTGAAATTATGTGTTTTATTTTTCCAGAAAATGGACAAGAACAATGACGGTGTCGTCACCATTGAGGAGTTCTTGGAGACGTGTCAGAAGGTCATTTTAAATTCTGATCCTCTACACTGCAGCTAAACACCCACAACTAGTGAAATCATGTAAAAGTCCTCCGTTTGTTCCTTCATGCAGGACGAGAACATCATGCAGTCCATGCACATGTTTGATAATGTGATCTAAACACCAGTGGACACAGACAGAGATCTCCCACCTGCCTGGATCTCCTGCAGTAACTCAGCGTGGGGGGGTTCTAGGCCCTGAACCGGGTGGGCAGCGATCAAACGGCACAAACATGAGGACACAGGACACCTAACCCCAAATCCACCTTCTCTAAAATTACATTAGTGAACAGATTTCAGCGGAATGAGTTGAGTGAAATGTGAAATTTTAGATTTTTTTTATACTTGGTGTATAAAAAGGAAGGTGTTAAAGGTGGATTCTGGCGTTTTTAGATTATGATGAGTGAGCAGATACGTGGATCAAATGGAGGAATGTTCAAAATGTTGTAAAGCATCACACACTTCTTTCTTTACTCACACGAAGCAATAATCTTAGTTATTTATTTATTAGATATTAATTTTTTGGTCCTTTTCCATCCACTCACATTTATTACAACAGTGTGTATTGTGTCTGCATGTTGTATCTACTGTTACTGGCCATTAAAAAGTTTAATTAAAAGTTTTAAATTACAGATGTGGTAACCATGACGATGAGTAAACTGAATAAAACTACAGGTTCGCTATGCAAAAGCATAAAATAATTTCATCACTGACCAGCTGAAATATGATGTGAGGGTTTATGTTACTTGTTATTAATCAGATAAATGTTGAATAAGTATTTAAGAGGCCGTCATTGTGGTCGACTTCAGATTATGAGGTTTTATTTAAGCACCAGAGGACAAAATTCAAGATCTGCTTTTTGACCCTCAAGTTCCCAAAACTGCCCAAAAAAAGAGTCAAAAGGATGGAAGTGGTTTTAAAATGAAATCTCAGCAGGTAACAGATAGAAAGGTAAATTAAAACTGCAAGCAGTGATATGCACGCTGCATGTCGGGGATCCAACGGGTCGGGGCCGCCGGCTCCCCGACATGCAGTAAGCAAGGGTCCGCATTTTTTCGATCTTATTCCTTATTCTTCTTAAAACAAAATCGGCTTTTTTTGGCGACTTTAACATCTTTAAAAACGAATGAGAGTTGGTGCCCGACGCATGTTCAAAGTTTCATGAGGTTTGGAGCATCGTTTGACCTTAAACATCAACTTCCTGTGTCACGACGAAACATCAAACTTAGCCAGATCGCCCTGGTTATACTATATACTATATACTGTAAACTATATACTATATACTGTAAACTATATACTATATACAAAAATGACTATTTTATCACTTTTTGGAGTATGACCTTTTTCTGAACTGACGTATGCTTCAAGTGGCAATTGAACCCAGTTACTTCTCACTGAGGCAACTGCTCTAACCACTGTTACATACGTTGTCCGAAATATGAAAAAAAAAGTTTGTATTAAATATTTTGTATGAGGGTTTTTGTTTTGTTGAACTTTAGTTTGCATTTACAATGCGAATCCAAACCCTGAAACCTTAGCCATTAGGCCACACCCACTCACAACTCCACTAAAATATAAAATATTTCACCGGGAGAGATGCGTGTACCAACTTTCACGAGTTTTTGAGTATGATAAAGCCTCCAAAAATGCAGTTGTTTACGGAGAATAATAATAAAGTTTAAATAAATCCAAAGTGTCTATTTTCATATCTTCTCCACTGAAGTCAGTTTTTTCTGAAGGTGAAAGTGAATTTAATTTGAATGTTTCTGAACCCAGTAACTTGAACCTAAACTATGATCTGGGAATCACTTCTAAGCTTCATCAGCACTCCATTTTTTTCTATCTGATAATATTGAATTCCATAATTAGGGAAAATGATGGATTGTTTTTTATTTTGCTTTGTAACTAGGCAGAAGTCTTTGGACTCAAACACCGATTACAGGTGTAACAGCTTCCAGAAGAAATATTATGTGTAAAAACACCATAGACTCCAACATGTTTAATATATACTTTATTTTTATTAAACAAAATTTCAGTAAAAACTCTTATTAAGTAGAAAGACAAAGTTCCCTGTCAGTAGTTTGCTCCAGCTGTAGGGCCATCCCCGACTGTAATATCTCGTGTTGACTAATGAATCAGACAATATGTGAATCTGCTTTAACCCACATTAGTGTTGTTCTCACATTCGATCTCCTCGTTAAATTCAGTTTAAAATCAATGTTAATGTTCCTGTTTAACGTGAACCTTTCCCAGTAAATAACTTATAAAAGATGAGAAACGGATCGTAAAAAACAAACAACCGTCTTGATAGACTACTAATACACATCAGCTGATTACATAAGGAGCAGCCCTACGCCGCTCTCAGAGACCTCCACCTCCCGTTTGTTCTCTGCTACTGTTTTAGTGCCACAAGAAGGAAGTGTTAACCAACTCTGTACTGACTCTGGAGTCACAGCGGGAGAAAGCCGACAGTATATAGTGTCAAAACTACAGCAAAGACAGTAGTGTCTGCTACGAAGGCGTAAAGCGGAGCGGTGAGTAGGTGCACCGTGCACGTTGAGCCACCTCTGGCAGTGTTTTCAACTACTATTCTCTTTTTTTTTAATTTTTTTTTTTTTGGTTTCTTTTTCTTAAAAAAAAAGAAAGAAAAGAAAAAGGAAGCTACACGATTATCGTCACAAAATAAAATCTCTTTGGCATAGAATACCCACCCGAAAGCGTAAACACACATACTCACATGCACACATGCTCAGAAGGCTCTCTAACAGAAACCCGCGAGCATCGTCACTGTCATCATTATAATCAGCAAAATTAGGCTATAAAACAAAGTTGAGCCCTGTTAAGATTACGAGTCCCGTACTCGGCCATAGTTGCATATATTACACGAGGTGGAGAGCAGACGGAATAATCTCCACCGATGACCATCTTCTCTTCTTCTTTGTCCCACTTCAGCTGCTCTGCCTCCTCTTCTCTCTGTCCTTTAAAAAAAATAGATAATGAGGGAAAATCCACAGAGCTGGTAGAGACTTAATATTCCTGCAGGATGATACGAGTGTTTTGAGTTTTGAGGCCACATTAACAAAAAAAAAAAAAGAGAGGTGGAAGATTTTCTATAAATTTTGCTTTTTGAAAATAAAGTCAAACTTTGAGTTGTATTAGTGCCGAGAACACAACACTTAGACTTTACTCTTGAATGTTAAGTAATTTATGATGACAACACAAATCTGCAGAACATGTTACAACATGCTGTTAATAATGTTTATTCCCCAACAGGTTTTATTTTTTGCTTCCCAGCCTTCTTTAGGTTTGAGTTGAGTTGAGCTCACATTTTAATCACAAATGATAAAACAAATTATTGTTGATTCTTTAAAGAAATCCCTGAGAACGTATGAATTTCCTTTTTATTTTTACCTATTATCTCAAAAAGATCCCAAATCTATTTTAAAAACTTTTGTTTATTTACTTTTTTGTATTTATTTATCTTTCAGCTCCTTAAATTTTAGTTATTCATTCTATTATATTGTATAATTATATTGTTAAATATGTTATCGCCACTCTTGTAACTTGCTGTGTAGCTGATGTGTTAAATACACTTGTTGAATACAGCAACAAGAGAAAAAAACCAAACATGGTCCTGATGGAGCAGATCGACTGATTAAACTCTGAACAGATAATAAATACTTTAAAAACCAGATTGCCAACATACGCTGGCCGGCTTCGTTAACATGAGCATGTACGGACCTTTAATAATGTTCGGGGTACGGTTGTCTGTCGTAGGCCATGCTGCCTGCGTATTCATCATGCATCATAGTTCCATCCATGCCCTCCAAGGGCATGTCAGCTGGATAACCTCCGTAACTTTGGAAACCACCATCTAGCTCTGCAAGACATGACAACATTTGTATTTTACTAGTTGCACACGGGACCAGCAGACGATGTCATTTACCGTCACGTATTTACAGCCGTTGTATTCGTGGCAACAACAAGACAGAAGAAGGAAGAAGAAAACGCTGCTGGAAAACACATTTCAGGAACACTAAACACCAGACAGGAGAAGCAGTTGATCCCTTTTTCCTCACCAGAGTCTCTCTGTGCCGAGTGAAGACAGAAAAATACCAAAGCCATAAAAGGAAAAAAAGGCAAGTGAAGAAAAGGACGGGAATTAAGAGAAAAATGCAAACACAGATAAGGAAACGCCGGGAGGGAGCTGGATGGAGGGGAAAGCTTTCAGACTTGAGAAATAATGAAGAGGAGAGAAGAAAACTAAATGAGGCATGGAAGCATAAAGTATTTGTTCCAATGTGACTTGTTTGAGAAAAAAAAAAAAAAAATGTGCTGCCATTTTTTTTTTTTTTTTTTTTTTTTTTTTTTTTTTAAATGTAAAACTGAAAACAGTTAAGATGCAGGAAAAAAAACTAAAGGAAACAGAGGAGAGAGTTAATGGGAGACACATGAAATAATGCAAACCAGGACTTAAGTTTGCTTTTTAAATATACGATAATAATAATCCCAATAATAACCATGTATTTGATCTTTTACTAAATGGTGGTAATATTTCAGCAGCAGGGAGGCGACCCGCGAACACACGACAGCCGCTGAATGCTGAATGGTGCGGTGACCCGCTGCTCAGGAATGTGCTGAATGTGCACATTTCAGCCAGTTACTCACCATCTGCATAGGGTCCCTCCATGGGGACGCTGTTGTGGGCCTGCAGAGGGGTCACAAGAGGGCACGGGGTCAAATAATGTCAACACTTTAATGTGGAAAGTATATTAATAGTCCTTTAAAGAGTTGTTAAAGATTCCGTGATAAAAACAGCAGTTTTTAACATCACAGAATGTAAATAGCAACTGTTGTTAGCATCATATGACGGAGCTGCGATGTGTTTGATATAAAACCAGAAGAGCAACAAAAGGAATCCAGGAGGAAATCTGCCTGCGTGTTTCAGTGTCCTGGCAGCAGAGGGCGCCACACACACTCTCACACACACACATTTACACACTCACTCACACACACACACACACACACACACACACACACACACACACACACACACACACACACACACACACACACACACACACTCACTCACCATCTCCCAGGCAGCCGGGTCGTGTTTGAACAGAGAGTGGGTGAGCTCCACTGAGACGCGCTTCTTGTAGTCGGAGTTCTTGTCCTCTGAGATGCGGAAGAGCACAGCTGCAGCGTACGTAGCTGTGGGGGGGAGGAGGGGAGGCAGTCAGTGCTGTAGGTGTGGGTGGTGGTGGGGGGGGGGGGGGGTGTAGTGACTGTAGTCTGCACTGGAAGCTTCTTTTAACAAATATAATAATCATATGTAGACGAGTGTCATTTTACAGAACTGTGCTGTTCATTGATGGAAACTCATTGTTTCTTTTTCACTGCACAAAATGTACATTTGTTGTCGATCCAGTTCAGATTTCACACATTTCATGCTTATTCCCCCCCCCCCTTTTTTTTTTTTTAACTAATTAAAGAGCAAATAAGTAAATAACTTTCATTCAAATGTTCAGATATTAGTGATTCAAATGATTCAAGCTAAATCTAATGAACTAGTTTGTAAAGAAGTATTTCAATATTTTGAGCCCATGTAGTTCAAACTTTGACGCTGCTCCCTTTAATGTGATCACATTGTTATTAAAATGTAGGTTTCAGTTGTGAAATGTGAGCAGCATCAGGCGGTCGGCGGCGTCGTACCGATTCCCTCGTTGTTGGAGTGCAGCAGCTCCATCAGAGGAGCCGACGCTCCCTCGCTGTCGATGAGCTCGGCCGACGGTTTGTCCAGAGCGAGCTCGCAGAGGACGCCCGCTGCCACGCGCTTCACGTTGTCCACCGGAGAGTAGAGCAGCTGCAGGACAGACGAAGACCAGCAGTTACACCTGAACCATGGTGACCAGGACACACGTCTCCGTCAGTGTCTCCGTCAGTGTCTCCGTCAGTGTCTCCGTCAGTGTCTCCGTCAGTTACCTGAACGAACAGAGGAATCGTCTGCAGGTTGGCGATCTCCGCTCTGTTGATGGGATCTCTGGCCAGGATGTGCAGCGCTCCCGTGCAGCCCTCCACGATCTCCTCCATCCTCACTCCGTCCTGAGAAGGAAGATGAAAAGGATGAAGGTTACTCTTCAGCCCCCCCCCCCCCCGCCACGGACTCCGGCCCACCACCTACCTGGTACGTCTGCTGGTTGGACGAGCCGTGTTTCTGGGCGTCCTGGTGGGCTTTGAGCAGCAGGTTGACCAGACGGGGGATCGCTCCTGCATCCCTCAGAGGCGCCTGGTTCTCGGGGCACAGCGCCAGGTTACGGATCAGCCCGACCACAGCCTGCAGGGGGAAGAGGCAAAGACACGATCAGGATTCAGGTCTCTTAACGGTCGGAGAGTAAAACAACAACTGAGCAACCTTTCGTCTCCGTTAGAAACATGACTTGCTGATTTTTTTCCCAGTAAAAGCAACTGTTCCTGCTGTTATGAGCATTTCATGCTCCTTCAGGCTGATGGACACTCAGCTGGCGTCTCTTCTGTCCATCTGTCCATCTGTCCATCTGTTCAGGTCTTTTTCTCTGGACTCTTCAATGTATTTGTTTTACAGTCCTTGAATCTTATTCACTGTGTGTGTGTGTGTGTGTGTGTGTGTGTGTGTGTGTACCTTGATGACGGGCCAGTAGTACGGCTGGTTGAGCAGCTTGACGATGGCGGGGATGCCGTAGTGTCTCCTCACGGCGTTCTGCGCCACCTCGGCCTGCTGGTGACGCGACGTCAGGTGACGCAGAGCGCACACGGCCGGCTCGGTCACGTCCTCCTTCTCGCCGGCGCGCAGGATGGCGTGGATCAGCGCCTCCACGCCGTTGTTCTGGGTGACCAGAGATTTGTTGTGGGCGTTGTTGCACGTGAGGTTGGAGAGGATGCCGGTGGCGCAAGTCAGCATGTTGATGTCGTCCGAGCTGAGCAGGCCGACCAGAACCTGCAGCAGGCTGTCCATGCCCTCCTGGAAAACACAGATCCAGCTCATGAGTTCCTCGTGAAGACAATTATGGGACAGAAAACAAAGCGATGTTTAAGAAGAGGAAGGAGGGGAAAGTAAATGAGGAGCCCGACCTGCTTGGTGGCCGCGTCCGACAGGTTCCTGAGCGTCCACAGGCAGTTCTGCATGAGACGCTGGCTGGAGCCGGTCAGGTGTTTCCCCAGAGCCTGCATCCCACCTGCAGGCAGAACACACGTTACTGCACTCAGTTCACGGGACAAACAGCTGACACACCTGCAGGACAACATAGATCACATACCGGCCTCCACGATGGCGGGCTTGTTGCTGGGGCACACCGACAGGACTTTCAGCACGCGGCTCGTCGTCCACAGCAGCTTCTCGTAGTTGTAGTTTCTCATGATGTGAACGAGACCTTCGGGACCCCCGTTGGCGAGGATGATCAGCTGTTCAACAAAGACTCAAAGTAAACTTCATCATCTTCAGGCTCATTTCATACAACTCCTAACAAAGCCATGAACCTGTTCAGACACATTTAATCTCACTCATTACTCAACAAACAACCACACCTTCATCTTCACGCACCTGAACAATGTTCACAGGCCACACCCACAACAACACACCCACACACACACACACACACACACCACACACACACACACACACACACACACCTTGCTCTCCTGGTTGCCGTAGGACAGCAGCTGCAGGCAGTCGGTGGTGATGGCCAGGAACTTGGGGTTGCTCTTCTTCAGCAGCGGGACCATCTTCCCCAGGCCGTCGGCCAGACGCACGGCCATCTTGGCTCCCTCCTGGTGCAGCAGCAGGTTGTGGAGGGTGGTGATGGCGTAGAAGAGCACCGACTCCATGGGGGAGCTGAGGGAGGGAAACATCTTCTGCCCGTTAGACAACGTCACTCATGACGTTTTTAAATATGTATTTTGTGTCACTCCTGAGAACTGAACTGATGGTCGGAGAAACAATGAGGTTTCCTTCTTCCTGAGCTTCCTTCTGTATATTTATTAGACATCAGTACAAACTAGTGTTTCCCTCCTCAAATCAACTAAGAAGTTGTTGCACCAGAAAACATCTCAACATGACTTCAGGATGTCGGCATGTTGGACAGCCGTACGGTCCGCAGTACCTGAGCATACGGACGAGAGCGGGGATCCCTCCGGACTTGAAGATGGAGAGCAGGCCCTCCCTCTGGTGGGACAGGTTGTGGAGGATGCTGGCGGTGGCTCTCGCCGTCTCCATGTCGCTGGTGTTCTGCATCGCTCGCACCACCGCCGCCACCATCTGAGGCGACTGCATGAGCGCACGCCGCGACGCCTCCTTACGCGTCAGCTGGTTGACGATCTGCGCTGCCTTGCTGACCACCACCTGATGAGGGGGGGGGGGGGGGGATGATTAGATAAGTATGAAAGTGACCAACGACATTTTTACTACATTTTATGAAGCTCAGAATGATTTTCATTGTAAATGAAACATGTTTCTTGAATTCTGAGTAAATTCCTGCTGAAGAACCAAACTTTTAAATTCATGAAGACATCGAATCAATATGAGGAGAAAATTTGAGAAGCTGAAGGACTTAAACAAGGACCGTATTTTTCGGACTATAAGGCGCACCGGATTATAAGGCGCACTGTGAATTAACGTGTCTATGTTCACACATGCACTGGATTATAAGGTGCATTAAGCAAAACAACACAAGTAAATCAAACTCCTGCCCCACATGAATGCACTTTTAGTTTAGACATTACTTTCCTGTTACGGGCCGATCAGGTCGTGACACAGCGTACCGTAATGCTCCGAATATCCACTGAGCGGAGCGGCTTCGTTGCTTACCAAAGTCGTACTTACACATTTCGACAGATTTTTGAGCGCATTGTACGACATAAAATCGATCAATAAGCACAAGAAGTAACCATACATAAGGCGCGCTGGATTATAAGGCGCACTGTCAATTTTTGAGAAAATTTAAGGATTTTAAGTGCGCCTTATAATCCGAAAAATATGGTAGTGGATTATCAAATCTGTTTTTAATTATAGGAATAGTTTGATTTTAACTAGTCAATGAATCACTAAAGGTACATTTGACCTAAATTCAGTGCTGCTGTTAGATGTTCAGGCTGTGTGTGTGTGTGTGTGTGTGTGTGTGTGTGTGTGTGTGTGTGTGTGTGTGTGTGTGTGTGTGTGTGTGTGTGTTCATCACCTGGTCCTCATCATTGAGCAGCTTGGTGAGCTCCGGCACGGCGCGTGTTGCCAGCTCGGCATCGTCCTGGTAGTTGATCAGATGGACGATGGCCGTCTTCAGCATCTGCGAGGGCTCGGCCAGCCGCTGGACGTTGGTCATCTGGGACGGGTCGGTCTGAGTGGACAGGATGGTGGTTCCTCCCTCCAGGGTCTCTGGGAACATGGCGGCCCGCACTCTCTGGGCTCGGGTCATGGTGTACTGGGCGTCCAGGTCTGTGGAGAGGCGAGACGACAGCGGTTAAAACAAGCGACGCGTCACAGCGTGCCGGCCGGTCGGACCGTGTCCTCGTCTTACCGGGCCCTTCCGTGGTCACCGTGGTAACGGTGTACTGCTTGGAGGTGGTGTACTCGCCGTCGTCATCTCGGACTGTGGTGGCTCCGGACTGGATGCCGGAGTCCAGGCCGTACATCGTCTGCTGCCACCCCCGCCACCTTCATGGAGCCGCTCTCAGCTTCATCCACTGCCGAGGAGGGCAGAAGGATTTATTAAACATTCAGTTTCCAGTTTTCTTTATTCAAATATTCTCTAATAATAGATTTGTTAGGAGGTTTGCGCTCAATTTTTCTCCTCCAAATAAAGGAAGCTATTTATAAAGAAGGAACCTTTAGCTGTCATTTAACATTCAGGAAGTGACCTCAATACAGAAGCATGAAAACAATAGTTGGAAGTATGAAAGGTCAAAATGTTAAACACTCTCTTATCAAACTATTTTAGAATGAAGTGAGATCAGGGAACACGATCAGAATTAAATCACGACATTATTAAAAGAGATTTTTCATTAAAATGATGAATAGGAGATAAATGACTGAAGGACTTACGTTGCATTGCCATCTTTGTCTCCTGTTATCAAAGCAACAATGATGGAGCGAACCTGTAAATATACGGAGAAAAAGTCAAAGTTAGGATTCAGAATATTCCATAAATATTCCCTTCATGGTTTCGACTCCTTCACACGAGACGGTCATGTTGTTTTTGTTGTTTTTTTTGCCACCCGAGTGTGACGGCTCAGAGGTTGGCTCCTCCCACCGGGCGGCCGCCACCCTGACCTGAACGCCACAACACGGGCAGCGGCTCTGCTTCACGGAGGGGGAGACGGCTGGAAGTCCGAAATTCCAAGCAGCCCGAGTGACCTTTCACCCCGGGCCTCCACCCATGCAGCCGTGGGAGCAGCCTGCTGCTGACGCACGGCCGGCAGGAACCTGCTCGTCAGGTTCGACTTCAGCCGGGCTGCAGGTTGCACAACCGCCGTGCTTTGTGAAAAATCATGCAAACCTCTGGAGAAATGTCAAAACTACGCACATGTGAATCATAGATTTTCTGAAATAGCCCAAATGTCTCAGAACAGTAATGGACTGTGTTTCAAATACTACATTTGGTATTTGTTTTGTGTTTGAACCATGGTTTTCTTTTTTAAGTCCTTATTTCAAGACCGAACACAAAAAACAGATTCTGCTTGGATGAGGTCCAGAAGATCTCCCGTCTGTTTATTTCCCCACTGAACTTGCAAACCTGCATTTCTAAAAGCTGCATGTGACATATGACTGAAAGCACGATGCATTCACTGTTACAGGATTCTGTATGCGTGTACATGTTTTGCAGGAACAGCAAGAATCACGCGTGTTCCTCTCCAAACAGCAAAGTCCACAAACAAGGATCTCAACGAAACCAGGTAAAGAAACTCTTCCATCCTGGAGGCTCTTTAGTACGACAGCTGTTCATCGCTCACAGCGAGTTTCCATGAAACAAGCAGCGACGCGTTATCTCCCGTATCTGCTGCCAATAAAACAAGTCGGGGCTGAAAGCCACATTGTGAAGCTGCTGAGTTGGCATACAAAGAGTTATAAACCCTTCAATTATCACCTTTACCTGTTCTCACACTCAAACATCACAAGCACAACCTGACTGATGTTACAAAGACTGTAATTGAAGGTGTTCAACGGCTGAAGTTACAGTTTGTTCAAAGATGAGCGTCTCTGTCCCTCTGAGGATGAACACCATGTTTTACAAAGAGCACTACTCATCTTTTCATTATCATATCCGAGTATCACACTGTGTGTGTGCACTGATGTGTGTGTGCACTGATGTGTGTGTGCACTGATGTGTGTGTGCACTGATGTGTGTGTGCATGCAGCCCCTGCAGGCGGTTTTGTTTTCTGTGACGTTTTGTATGCAGGAGGAAATCTGTGCACTGCAGGTTCCTCATCAGTTTTTCTCTCTGTGGCACTTCGGTAGATAAAGAACTCACTTGTGAGGTTTTGTGTTATTCACCATCATTACGCACGGGCACAAAAAACCTGAACCCAACATCGTTGAAAAGGTCCCAACATGCCTCCTCCACCTTCACGAGGAGCAGCGAGGTTCAGTCTGGCACAGGATCCTGCAGGACCGGGCCTCAGTGGGCCGGCTCTGCTTGCAGCTACACGCTATCGTACTGATACCGACTCATCACAGACAACTATGCAGTCACTGCATTCTCAACTTTCCAAGTAAAGGTGTGGCTTCCTTTGAATGAGGGTTTGTCTGTTGGTATGTCTGATATCTACACACCGCTCAACAAGGCAACGAGATAAACACAAGCTACAAATATGAGACCATTAAAAAAACATTTTATTGTCCAGTGCTGAAGGTGCAGAAACAGATATAAAAACTACACAACGATATAAAACTGAAGTCGTCTGCCTCTCTGTCAGCACCACGCAGAACGTTCCTGCTCTCTGTAAATCAGGGACAGTGTTTGTGTAGTCTTTGTTTTCCTGGGCGAGGCAGTGAGGTCAGCCAACTGTTGAAATGCTGTGACACACCCCGCCTATCGCCTAGGTAACCAAAAGTCTGCTCAGGCTTTGTGCTGTCGGGGTTTTTATCTGCTGACCCATCTGATATCTGAAGCTACAGGCTCTTGTTTGCTGATAAGTGTTGTTCCCTCTTGGGTTTTCCCTTTTTTCCCTCACGACTGTGGTAGAAGAAAAAAAATAAAAAAAATCTTTCAACGCAAATTAAAAATTAAATCCAAGTACAAATTTAGGACAAAAAAAACCATCAAACTTTTCCTTTTATGGTGAGTATGAAGGCTTATCTGTGTTGTCTACTTCTGACTGGACTTTGCTCTCTTTCAGTTAATGAGTGATTCATCGTTTGACTTTCACTGTACCTTGCTCCATCATCATCATCATCACCTGAACAGTTACACATTTCACACCTCCCACTATCTTCATCTAATCTCATCTGTGGACGACTTTAGGAGACTTCTTCCCCCCCTTAAAAAAAAAAACCTGCACAGTGAAACCAGGACTGAGTTTCAGTGAGCTGGTGTGAAATTCCACATTAACATAGAATATTCAATCTGTCCCGTGTCTCAGCGTAAGATTGTGCTTAAAATAAAAAAGTGTGTGATTTTACACTCATCCAAAACTAACCTCTTAACTCCCTCATAAATGATAAATTCCTGAAACTATGAGGACATGGCCACCGTGACAAATGATGAGTAACGCTGTTCTCAATAATGGGAACACATTCAGTCTCCGCCCCCCCCACAGGCATGTCGGGCAGGGAGTGTTTCCCCAGCAGCGATAGGCTTTCAGCAAGGGTGTGGCGGCACAGTGTGTGTGTGTGTGTGTGTGTGTGTGTGTGTGTGTGTGTGTGTGTGTGTGTGTGTGTGTGTGTATGAGATGAATACACCTAAACGTCTGCAGGCGATCCAGCGTTTTATTGCCCCTCAACATCCTCACAATAATTAATACATTTTGCAGTTGCGAACTCAGAGCAGTAATGAAAAACATTCCAGCGGGCCTGATTTCGCCTCAGCTGGCCTAAGCTGCTCTTTGTATCACAGCAGGAATGAATCAGGTCGGGGAAGAGGCCCGGGGTGGGGGGGTGGGGGCTGGAGTTGAACTCTGGTCCAGACGTATTCAAAGGCCTCCGAACACACTTCACGGTGGTTGTATAGATTTGGTATTTAGCCACATGCCTGTTTGGCAGGCAGCGGTGTAAATAACATCTAAATAGAATCTGCTGGGCTGTTAAAGTATTCAAACTTTCACAATAAGACTCACGTTTAAAGGAACAGTTTGACGTTTCAGGAAATATGGTCATTTGAGTTAGATGAGCGAGATGCCGCTCACCGTCAGTTAAATATGAAGCATAAACACTCGTTCTGTCAAAATATAACATTACCAGCACCTCTGATGCTTTTAAATGAACTCCCATTGTGTTTGTTTAATTCATATGAAACTGAAGAGGAACAAAAACAGGAAATATTCCTGCTCATAACTCCCTGAAAAACTACAACCTGTCATTTCTACGCTACGCTAACTGTCCACCGGAAGCATCTCCATATTTATAGTAAAGATATGAAAGTGGGAACCATCCAAGAATATGAATATGAATATGAATATGAATATGAATATGAATATGGGCGTTATGTCTTTGTTGAAGGAAGTTCACCTCGTCTGGTGTGTCTGAGATTTCTAACAGACCTGCAGATGTGATGTTTAGGCTGACAAGCAAATAAAGAAGATTACGTGAGGGCACATCTGTGAAGCTTCCCACACCATCTGGACAGA